>NW_006399892.1:5470896-5472806 GCF_000299155.1 Elephantulus edwardii | reverse complement strand
CCATTATTCCAGTCACTGAGTCAATCCATCTCATCCAGGATCTTCATTTCTTGTACTGTCTCTTCACCCTCCCAATTATGATGTCCCTCTCCAAGGACTGGTCCCTCCTTGTAACATGTCCTCAGTATGTCAGATGGAGCTTCAGAATCCTTGCCTCCAAGAACTAGCCTGGTTTCACCCTCTCCTGGACAAACCTGTTTGTTCTCCTAGCACTCAATAGTATATCCAATGCTCTTCTCCAGCACCACAACTCGAAGGCATCAATTCTCTTTCTTTTATCCCTAGTCACTGGTTTGATCAGGATGGGCAAACCAGAAATTGGCTATCTAAATGGGGACATTAGAGGATGAGTCATGAAGCAGCTGGCTTACCTATTTCACAAATCTAGCTAATGGTATGATGATCATAAGTGGTGAGGGGAACCACAAAAAAAAAAAAGCAAAACAAAACAAAACCCATAGCTTTCAAATTTCAAAGTATAAAGTTATAAACAGAATAACTGTTTCACTGAAATAAAAAATATATACCAAACAATGTATATATATATACCACGTGACCTTAAGAGGATAAATACTTATTTTTATTAAGTAAACACACATACACACACACATTTGAACAGATGATCCAGGGTTTGGGAGAATATTTTGCATTCCTTAAGGCTGAAGTCCTTTTTTTAGCAATATTTTTGTTGGGTCCATCAAGCTGACCCTGATTAATAGTGACCCTATATGACCAGTAGGTCTATCTCATAGGGTTTTCTTAATACAGTCTTTGGGAAGTGATTACTAGGTCTTTCGTTGTGCATGGGTGTTGGTGGGTTCCAACCATCCAACATTCTGTTAGCTGTAGAAAGATTAACCATTGAATCACCAGAGCTCTTTTGCTTTGTAAGACAGAGGGAGAGAATAGGAGAAATTTTTAATGGGAGATGTTGTTGTTGTTGTTGTTGTTATGTGTCATGGAGTCGCTTGTGACTCATAGCGACCCTATGTACAATAGCCCTAAACTCTGCTCTGTCCTATGCCACTCGCCCTGTCTCTGAGACTCCCATTCCAATTACCCCAGTCACTGAATAAATCCACCTCATAGAGGGCCTTCCTCTCCTGCGCTGTCCCTCCACCCTCCCAAGCATGATGGCCCTCTCTAAGGACCAGTCTCTCCTTACGACATGTCCAAAGTATGTTAGATGGAGCCTCAGAATCCTTGCCTCCAATGAGCTGCCTGGTTTAACCCTTTCCAGGATGAATCTGTTTGCTTTCTTAGCAGTCCATGATTATTTGAAGAATAATCAAAAGGACTAATGTAAGGATAAAAGAAGCAGGAGGGAAGGAAAGTGAGTTGTGAATTATAGAATTGTAAGAGTTGTTAACAAAACACTTCCTTATTTATTTCAATGTATTAATCAGTGCCACTTTATCATGAGACACACTAGAATATCCAGCAACTGACTTTAGCTATACTATGTGAAAAGTCTCCCTATGACACGGCTAACCCCATCACCTTAAGACTTACCAGAGCTTGACACCTGCACCAAGGTTTCAAAGTCAATCTAGCCCTCTGCTTCCCAACCTTGCTGTGAACTTCAGTTATCCACAAACTTATCTCCATTCCAGCTCAGACATAAAGAATAAGAATTATGTATACAGCATTGAAACAGATGAGGCAGATAACAGCTTAAAAGCGATATATGATTGGGTATTATGAAATATATATGAAAGTGCAACAATGAATGAATGGCAATCCAAAGTCTCTGTAAATGTTCATTAAAATTTAAAAAAACAAATGTGTATGTGCCATCGAGTAGTTTGCGATTCATCGCGACCCTATATACAAGAGCCCTAAATGTTGTTCTATTCTGTGCCAACCTCGCTGTCTCAAACACATTCATTCCCATCACTCCACTCACAGAA
>NW_006399892.1:5469291-5470486 GCF_000299155.1 Elephantulus edwardii | reverse complement strand
TGTTACCAGGAGTGTTGACTGTGGAGCCAAGTAAACTAAAACTATTATCTCAATCTCTTCACCATCCAAACTGATGCTGACAATTGGCCCAGTGATGAGAATCTTTGTTTTCTTGAAAGAGAAAAAAAGAAAAGAATTTTAATTTTGAATTTTTTTGGTTCTTCTTGTTGTTATTGTTATTAATGGGTTTTTTTAGTTTTTTTTATTTAATTTGTGTTGAATATCGTAGCTTTATCCTAATGTTAAGATGAAAATGGACCTCAAAATTTAGCTATGCTGTTTAAATCTTGACATTGTTGTTGTGTACCAACAAGTCAGAATGAACTCACAACTGATCCTCCAGCAGGTTTTTAGATATCAGATATAGACTTTATCTAGTGTCCTTGTTATGTGTCCTAGAGTTAGAACTGAGTCATAGCGGATCCTCCAGGGGGATTTGAACAGCTGTCAATTGCAGAGGAGGAGAGAAGTGTCCCTACTCTATTTCTGCCTAGATCCAAACTAGGAACATTTTGCATGTTAGGTGAATATAATGACTACTAAACTGTAAACTTTGAGACTTTTACTAAGTAAAAATCCTCCTAAAGGGAGGGTGGCCACTTCCAGAGGAGGCTGTACTGCTAAGCTAATGGCTTTTTCTCGCTGGTGGATTGCATCTACTAGTCTCTCCAAGGGAGAAAGACAGGCACTCTCCTCCCAGCAACTGAAAGTCTCAGGAATCTAATGGAGGGTCAGCTATGAATTAGTTTCGACTCAGTGGTAATTAGTTGCATTATCTCTGATCTCTAGTTTTCCAGGTTTTATCTGCAGAAAAAGAAGTAGGGAACATTATTTTGGCATTCCCACTTTTAGTAAAAAGATTGTAATTTATTAATGGATTGGTCTTCATTATTCCCTAAAGATTTCTTCTCAAAACATGATTTCCTAAACCAAATTACATTCCTCCTCATAAAGTCCAGCTTCTTGAGTGATCTGTTCTGAACCTAGACTGAAAAGGTATGGAGACAGGATACATCCCTGACACACAACTTTCCTGATCCTGAACCATGTGGTGTTTCCATGCTCTGTACTGATGACTACTTCCTAGTTCAAGTATAGGTTTCACATGGGCACAGTTAAGTATTCTGGGCTCCCCATTTTTCTCAAGGTTAGCCACAATTTGTTGTGATCCACACAGTCAAATGCCTTTGCATCG
>NW_006399892.1:5458828-5468159 GCF_000299155.1 Elephantulus edwardii | reverse complement strand
AGGAAATTGTTCATCTTTCTTCTGAGAAGCCCCTGGTGGTTTCCAATTGCAGACTTACTTTTTAGTTAGCAAACAAACATTTATGAATGCCACCAAGACTTCTGTCCCATTTATCCATTGTTTATAATGGCAGTCAATGAATTACAATTATTAATAAACAATAACTATGGTTAGTAAGTTAAAAAAAATGCAATGACTATTTGTAAAGAAAAATAAAAATGGTCAAATGTGATTTATGAAATTCCTCATTTGTTCCATTAAACAACCCTAAGGAGGTAAGAAGGGAAGATACGATAGAGGTGAAAATAAGGCATAAAGAAGCAAGGAGACATACATGGTCAATGTCCAAGCTAATGAAATAGCAGACCCTGCCCTGTAACTTCAGTTAGTTTTCCTTTTTATTTACTCAGTCTCCTGCTGTTTCTAACATGGCACATTTCTAATGTATGAATAGTCCTGTAGTCACTATAATTAGTATTATAACAGGAAAAAGGAACACATTTGGGCAAAAGTAAAGGTCATATTCATGATTACAGAACAGAGAGTAGTAAATCAAAATACCCTAACAAGAACTACAACCAAACACACACACACACACACACACACACACGCAATGCTGGGCACAGCATATTGTTACAAAGGAATGCACATAATAAATAAGATACTATCCCTTTTATTTATATCTGTCTCTGTTAGTACGAAGGGTGAGGTCCAGACAGTCATGTAATTTCTTTTATGCAGGCTCCCTTTCAAAGTCTTTTTTCAGTAGAGTCTTAATAACTACTCTGCAGATGAGAAAGACATGGCTGATTATATGCTAGAGTAGGAGGAGAAGAAGAAAGACCACTAATGTTTCCTCCTAATTCCTATTAATTTTCTTGGTACAAATGATAAGGAGGATAACAGGAGCATGAATCTCATTTGCAAAGTGGCAGAGCAAGGCCACTCAGATACATGGAACTTCTAACTAAATGAAGACACACTCATCTTCTGAATAATGGTAAAAGGGCTGTGTGATACAATGTTCTTTTTGGTCACACCCAAATATAGTTTGTGTTCACTATCATTGGCACTGTTTTTTATTAAAAAAAATAGTGTCCCAAATATATGACTTTGATAAATAATGATAGTTACAGAAAGGAGTCAGGTGTTTTTTTTCATACCGTCACTATGAGTTGTGCTCGTCTCAACGGCAATCAACAACGAATATATGCTAACGCCACATTTTCATTTCTTCAACAGAACACTTACTGTCTTCTTCCCTCAAGTAAGAGTCATAGCCAAAGAGGACAAACATTATCTTCACAAATTTTGCTAATGATGGACATATAGTTAAGAGGGGAAATACAAGGCCACAAGGAATGTTTTAAAAATTGATAAAAAATGCAACCATCAAAAACATGTATTTAGAAAGACATTAATTTATGCCAGAGAGTCAGGCTTCATATACGTAAGCTAGAATCGGAAAGAAAACAACAGAAGCCAAACACAAATGACTCTGTGAAAGAAGAAATGCATCAAGAAGATGAAGTGTAAAGGGCCTAGCTTGATGGGTTTAAGGACTGGGTAGGAGGCGAGGGATGGGGAGGGGGTGAAAAGAAGAATCCTGACCTGTGGCGCTAGCTTCTGTGAGGCAACTTGTAAATTCTTCGAAGGGGTGTCTACCATTCACCATATACCCCCAAATAACATGTTGCTGTTATGTTCCATTGAGTCGCTTGCAATTCATATCGACTCTATGTACAAAAGTCCTAAATGCTGTTCTATCCTGTACCAACCTCGCCATTTCAAACACACTCATTCCCACCACTCCACTCACAGAATCGATCCATCTCATCGAGGGTCTTCCTCTCCTGCGCTGTCCCTCTACTCTCCCAAACATGATGTCCCTCTCCAAAGTACTTGGGATGAAGCTTCAGAATCCTTGACTCCAAGGAGCATTCTGGTTTCACCCTCTATAGGACAAACCTGTTTGTTCTCTTAGCAGTCTCTTAGCAACATTCTTCTCCAGCACCACAGCTCAAAGGCATCAATTTTCTTTCTATAATCCCTGTTCACTGTCCAACTCTGCAATGCATAGCACATAATTGCAAAGACTATATCGTGGATCGGGTGCACCTTAGTCTTCAGGCTGATGTCGTTGCTCTTCAGTACTCTTGAGAGGTCCCTCACAGCTGACTTTCCCAATGCAATTCGTCTCCTGATTTCCTGGCTGCTGTTACCAAGAGTATTGACTATGGAACAAAGTAAACTAAAACTGTTAACTATTTCAATATCTTCACCGTCCATATTGATGCTGCCAATTGACCCAGGATATATAATACAAATAACATAGGAAAGCTTATACTAATGGAATAACTCAGGGTATGGCATCAATTCATCCACTAGGGTTATGGTGCTCTGCTAACAACCAAGTTAAACCTATGGGAAAGGGATCCATCAATTAATTTAATAAAATCACAAACCTGTTGCCACCAAATTGATGTAGACTCATAATAGCTCTATAGGACCTAGTAGAACTGGCCCTCCCTCACTGTTTTCAGGGTTTTAATCTTTCTAGAAATAGATTTGAACATATTTCTTCTGATGATTGGCTCAGTTTGCACTGAAAACCTTTCAGTTAGCAACTGAATTCTTTCACCCCCTACAACATCAGGTCTGTTGATGCTTTCAGAGAAGATAAGAAAACAGAAGCACTGAACAGACGCTCTTGTGAGCTTCCTTGATTGGCAATAACTCCAAGATAATACCACTCATTGACTCCACAAGGGTAAAACACCTTGAAGACAAGCCCTCTTGGAATGTGGAATCCTTATATATATATATAGTCTACCTCTCTGTTCTAATCCTACATGCCAGCTTCTTAGTAAAGTTTTCCCCAGCAATTATATTAAGAGGATTTAACTGTCACAATAAAGGGTTTTTTTTATTCTAACAGTTTACAATTATTCCACCTAGAGAATTTATTATAAAGTGTAATTATATATTTATTTCCATATTACATTATAAGGAATGATCCTTTACTGAATAGGCACCATATTGTGTGTGTGTGTGTGTGTGTGTGTGTGTGTGTGTGTGTAATCTCCCTAGCATTGATTGTAGAAATTAAACAGATTTTTTTTTTCAATAAGTGAATGAATGGTGAATACACTGTCATTACAGGCTTATCTTTGGCTCATCACTGAAATGTGGCCTGCCTAACAAGAACAAGATAAACGGAACTCCCCTAATTTCATTATTTTCCTAACTTGCAATTGTAAGTTCCTTTCCCGCTGCCAAAACTCTACTTATGAAATTCTACAATTGTCCAGAATACATTAAAAACAGTCACTCCTTGATGAAGTATTCCTTGGTTCCTAATTCAAGAATTTTTCTCCACCCCCGCCCAGATGTATTCCTTTGCACCATGTCAATGTTTCCTTTCTTACACATTTCTACTTTGCACCTCTTTATATCAAATTTTAATTATTCACATACAAATAATCTCTATGTTTCTAAGAAAATGCAAGTTCTTTATAAGAGATCATTATAGCGTTCCACTGCTCTTTTGTAAGTACACAAAAGAGGGCATACCTTAGGGTGATCTAACTGTGGTGCCCAACCAAATAAGACTCAATGTCACTGAGTCTTAGGAGTTTGTCTGGCGAAGGTCTGTCAGAAGCTGCACTGCTAACCCAAACGCTGCTCCTTTTTGGTTGTGCAAATCAACCAGCAACACCATGTGCAGAAAAAGATGGGCAATCTTCTCCCACATGACTGGCAGCCCCGGAAAGCCACTGGAGATTCAGCTATGATTTCGTTTTGACTTGAGAGCTATGAATGAGTTTGAGTCATTGAGGAGATTTCAAAGCATGGTGATCGTCCATCGGGTTGCCAAGGTTGTACAGCTTTAAGGGAGGAGATTGCTCATCCTTCTCTTCTGGAGGACCTGGCAGAATGACGCTCTCCACCTTGAATCTAGCAGTCTAACATGTGCTCTATGCCACTAGTTAGGGTTCCTTTCAGCTGAATAATAGACATAGATACATTTATTTTCTACTGTTATTTTTTTAAAGGAAATTTCACAACTTCTTTCTCCCCCTCCCCTGCAAAAAACCCAACAAGTATTCATTAAATTGAGAATTTTAGTTGCCCAGTGGATTTTCGTGGGTTTTCCTACTAGTTTTCCAAGTCTACTTTAAGGAAGATAGGTTCATGAGCATCCATTGCATTCTAACTTTTACATTACTCCAGGACTCTCTTGTAAGGATATTAACATTGTTACATTTCTAAACTGAGAAAAACAAAGATTGTAAGAGTGAGTCATAGTTCTAAGAGTGGTTTAGCTCTAAAAGTAGTTATTTATATGAACTAATCTATAAGATACAATAACTGAACAGTGTTTTCACTCTCTTCATAATAAACAAGTTGCAAATATCCTATTACTGGTATCAACTCTTAATCACAGCATCTTATCAACACTATGAAAAAAGCTTTCTAAATATTGAATTTCTGTATTTTTATTAAAAAGAATGATGAGGAGGGGAAGGAATGAGCCACCTAACATTACCAGCCTAAGTAAAATTGAAGACGCTTGGCAGAGATCATAGAAGTTGTACTGCTAATATAAAGGTCAATACACCAATGGCTCTGAGGGGTAAGATGGACAATCTTCTCCTGTGTGGTTTAGTCTCAGAAAACCAGTAGAGGATTAGTTATGACTCAACGGTCATGAGTTTCAGTTTTGATTACTGGAAAATATGGTAAGAACATGTTCTCACAAAAACTGTAAAACACCCATTAAGGTTGGGTGTACACAAGTACAACTAATTCAGACAGTGCTTCAAAATTAACGCTCTTTTACATCATTAATGAACTGGCTTGTCAAACATCAAAAGTACAGCTACTACAACTAAAATTTCTTTCTATTTGCGAAAAACAATCACCCTTAACTTCTCCTGCAGCTTCAAAGTAGCATCATGATGGTGTGCTGTTCTCCAAGGTCTTCTCATCCTGTACTTTGGCAAAGGTGATCTAACATAAAATAAAACCAAAACCCCATATATTCCACCCAAAACATGTTTTCTTGGTAAATAAATTCTTTAATATAGAAGACAAATAGGTTTGTTTGCCACTAAACAGACATGAGAAATATGACGACAGGACTTTAAACCCCACCTTAAAGATGAAATAGCTTTTCTGCTCTTAAGAGAATAATTGCCTCACTGTAAATTAATGCTGTGCATTTGTGTGTGTGTGTGTGTGTGTGTGTGTGTGTGTGTGTGTGTGTATTTCCTCCATGAGAGACATAAAAAAAGAAGAATCTATTAAAGGCTATTCTACCTGTGAATGAGCTTTGAATTACCTTTGCTTCTGTCAAAGCCCATTTATCAACCTGACAGTGTGAGTCTCTAAAAGCAAATAAGGGCAAGAGCGGGCCCTGCACTCTTGCCTTGACAGAATTAAGCTTCTTTTCCACGAGGGAAAGGTTCCTGGAGACAGCTGTAGAATTTTACACAAGCCCAGCTAAACACTATAATACATTCTTTTTCTTCTTCTTGTTTTTTTTTTTTAAATATACTGAATAAATTGGGTCTGATATAATTCCGAGTTCCTCTACCTTGCATACTGCATTAATACATGTATATAGTCTTATTTCTTCTCCATGGATCTAATGTATTTAGAGATTTTTAAAATATAAAAGATGAGGATAGGAGAGGTAATAAAATTTCTTCTACATTCTATAAGGTAATTTCTGATTATATATTCTTTTGGTATTTTCATGTGTACTTTTACAGCCTTTGTGTAGTAATCTAAAGACATAATACAATTTTATATTGTTCAGGGAATTCCTGCTATAGGCGACGGTGATTTTAAAAATCTGATTAGGCCAAAGCAAACCTAAATATAATGCAGTAATCAATTCGTTAATACAACCTCTATATTTACAGAACAGTTCTCTTGAGCAAATGTCTACATATAAGCATTCAACATCTTGACACAAATGCCTGTGTTTTATTAACCAATGTCCTTGAGAACATATCTATGCAACTTCAACAACTCCCTTATACTAATGGAGTGTAACATTCTAGAGAGAATTCTATTAAATAAAAAGGCAGTCTTCATATTGGATCTTGCTGGATCAATGATGCTAAAAACATTACCCTACCAGTAAAAAGACTACTCATTGTCAGATATCTGTTTAAATAATCATGGCCATTTCCTTTAAATGACTGACTGAAAAATTATAGTGGAAAAGGTGTGTTTATTTAGATCACTTTATAAAGCACACTACAGGGGCAGTGAATACTTAAGACTATCCAAAGTGGAAGATGATAGCAGATAGATTCCTTCTCACATAGACATGCATATTTCACATCATTCTCACATATACGCATATTTCACACTTGTCCTGTAAGTCACATTGTATCAATTCTGCCTTAAATGGAAACAAAAATTCACTTTGGGCTGTGGTATCTTTATCTTTTTAAATTAAATTCTTTTTAGATCAGTAATGTTCTAATTGAATATTAAATCAGTTGTCTTCTTAGGTAATTTAAGCTTCTCTATAATACAAATATTGGAGCTGTGAAAAATTCTTTCGATGTATTTCAGTTTATGAAATGATAAAGTGTCAGATCTTAGAAATTCAGATTTCAGCTGATCTGTTGAGAGAGTCACCAAATTAAAATGAACTAAAAATGGGAAAAGTGTAAGATAAACCATAAAGTGCATATATTATATGTATATAAATATTCTCAACTCGTTGTCATTGGCTTTGAATCGTAATTAACTCATAGCTGACCCTTTAATGAATTGCTAGAGTCTCTCAGGAAGTGGCCCATCTTTTAAATCCCACTGAGTCACAATGTGTGTGTGTGTGTGTGTGTGTGTGTGTGTGTGTGTGTGTGTATACATATATGTACATATATATACATACACACACATATACACATGCATATATATATACACATACATGTGTGTGCCTTCAAAATACCAATAAAAAGAATTGTTTTTAATAGCAGCTATTATTTTCCTATGAATAAACACTTTAAAAGTTAACATAAGGACAATCATCACCAAATGTTAGGGGAAACATGTCAGATGTACAAGTGATCTAATAAAATATGTTGCCTAACATTTTACTCATAGACAAGTTTTCATTTTAAAAAGAAATCTGGCATAATTATATGAAATATGTAGGATTATGAACTTCACTGTCCTTATGCAAAAAGAAGATTATTCAGAGGCATTCAAGTCCTTGGAATGCCTTTTTTTAAGGAATTACATTTGCAGTATTATTTTTGCTTGACTTAGAAGGTGATACATATTTCTTCCTACCAGGCTTTCTCTGCTAGTTTGTTTGAAAATTCTTCAAATTATTAGTGCACATGCCCCAAATTCTAGGAGAGGGAGAATGCTTTCCTAAAGGAAGATAACACAGAGGAAATAAGGAGACTTGCTTATTTCAGATAAGTCAATGAATCAGATGAAGTGAAAACCAGCTCCCCCATGAATATTTCTAAAAGTCAAAGTTGTTTCTTCTGCCACCATTGATAAATGATTGTCTTATGCTTGAAGCAAACTTTTTTTTTGCCCCACATCCCTATTTACGCTTAAAAAGAAATACACTAATGAAAAACACTGGAATGTGTTAAAAGACATTTACATTGTCTAATGATGTAGCCTTTTGTCTAGTTTTAAAAGCCATTTCAGTATGAATATATACACACAGACACATTACACAGACATATCCAGAAACTGCACACACTTTAGCAAAGAGGTCATTTCATCTTTCTGCTGTTACTTCAACACTTCTAGGACAAAAATCAAGGAAGTATTTGGAACCATATTTTAAAACAAATGTTATTCTCTGAATTATAGGCCTTATGTCTGTTCTGGAAATAGCCGCATGGCCAGTGTAATTACGGCTTATGTGAGTCACAAGGCTGCTCTAGGCACTGATCATCCTATTTATACCCTAGCCCTAGAGCTAGTATTCAGCAGCTAAGGAAACAATGACAAAGAACAATGTCAGGGTGGAGTTCAATGGCCACAGCCTCCTTTCTTGTAACTTGAACTAAAGAAATCCAGCAGCCAGGTTAGGGAGACCTCCCGTCTCCCAGCAAGTTGAAGTCCATAGTTATGAGGGGACATGCTGCTAGGTCACAGCTTTGTTTGAGGTCTGACCCTTACCAGGCTATTAAAGAGAATTGGATCCTACTGAAAAATTTGACCATAGCAATTTACTCTCCAATAGAATAATGCGCTTCAGAAGAGAAGTGTCAGATTATTGAGTTCACTATGTTGAAATCTGTTCTTACAAGGGGGCACATATAGGAGTCTACACGCAAAAAACAATTCCTATACACCTAGTGTCTGCTTTTAGCTCAGGACTTGTACGGGTATGTTTGTACAGCAAAAGAGTGTTAGTTGAATGTCAAATCATATGTTTCTACTTTCTTCTGAGAAAATAAAATCAAAGAAAAACAGAGGACTTCAATTCTAAGAATCCGAGTTTCCAAAAGTGGGGAGGGGGGAAGCTTCCTATTTGTCCATAAGGCAACACTTTTTGGCACGTCTTGTCCTCATACTCTTTAAAAAAAAATTTGTGCCCATATTCTTAATGGAAGGCAATGTATGTGTCCTGCTTTAAACTGAAAGCTTCATTCATTTAAACTGGCGTATACATTTAGGACTTCATGAAATTGACAGAATGTACTGAAAAACATCCCTTGTATGAGCGAAATAGTGAAGTCTAAAATATTCTTCCCTTCAAAATGGGGAAGATTTCTGTGTTCTCAATATTTCATTGTGTTAGTTGTCCCCTGAAAATCCAATATTGCTTGGAGAAATATTCCATCATACATGATAATCTACTTATTAATATCCCCACAAATTTTAATTTTTTTTCTTCTTTTTTATTGTATCTGAGTGAAACATTGCAAAATAGATTGCCTTTTCACTCAAGTATTGTTTTATAACATTAATTACAATCCCACAATTTAATCTCCCTTTTCCTGCTTCCTCTCTCTAGCTCAATTTCCATTTGTCTTTCTATCCTACCCCTCCATATCGATTCACCTTGCATGTCTGCTGTATATTCTAGTCCTGGTAGACTTCTCTATGCCTTTTCTTTTAATGGTACTGTACCAATCATCCATTTATTGTATGTTGTTCTTCTCTTGATTTTTTTCTCACTATGTGACTATTGTATATTTAATAATTTTTTACTTTCTTTTTCTTTCCTTCCTATTCCTGGCAAACATCCAAGAATTATTTTCTTCCCCTTTATTTAGATCTTTCTAATAATGGTATTGTTATGTTCTTACATGTCTTGGAGTCAGAACTA
>NW_006399892.1:5438912-5457368 GCF_000299155.1 Elephantulus edwardii | reverse complement strand
TTAAAAAAAAAAAAAAAAGTCATGGCCTGTATCCGGCACACCTTAGTTTCCAAGCTGACACTGTTGCTCTTCAGTACCTTGGAGAGGTCTCTAACAGTTGACTTTCCCATTGCATTTCATCTTCTAATTTCCTGGCTGCTGATACCAAGAGTGTTGATTGTAGACCCAAGCGACCTGAAGTTGTCAACAATCTCAGTCTCCTCACCATCTATCATGATAGTGCCAATAGGACTGGTGGTGAGAATCTTTGTTTTCATGATACTGAGCTTAAATTCATATTGAATACTGCAGTCACTGACCTTCTGCAGCAATCACTTCAGGTCCTCCTCAGTTTCAGCAAGCAGGGTTGTATCTGCATAACACAGTTTGTTGATGTGTCTACCTCTAATCCTGATGCCACACTCCTGCTCATAGAGCCTAGCCGCCCAGATAATCTTTTCCACATATAGACTCAAGCTATACTGAGATAGGAAACATCCTTGATACACACCCTTCCCAATAATGAACCATGCAGTGTTTCCTTGCTCTGTTCTGATGACTGCCTCCTGGTTTCACAATCAAGTGTTCTGGGATTCCCATTCTTCTCAGAGGCAGCCCCAGTTTGTGTGATCCACACTGTCAAATGCCTTTGCATAATCAATGAAACACAGACAGATATTCCTCTCATACTCTCTGCTCTCAGCCAATATCCATCTGACATTAGTTATACTCTACTCTTCATCAAAACCACAATTTGAAGACCTCCGTTCTTCTTTGGTCCTCCTTATTCATTGTTCAGTAACATTGCCATTGTTATTCTTTATTCATTGTTTGTATGAAAATATATATATATAAAGCGATTGAAAATTTTATGGCTTAGGACCAGAGCTTTCTAGTCATTAAACTGACATCTTTTCAGATTAGGACTTTAAGGAGGTCTTTGACATCAGTTGTTCCCAATGAAACACATCTTTTGGTTTAAGATTATTTCGTTGTTCTTGTTGTTAGGTACCACGGAGTCCATCATGACTCACCATGACCCCATGAAGAACAGATATAAACCCTGCCATATCCTGGGCTGTCCTCACAATCTCTCATACGCTGAAGCCCATTGTTGCGGTCACTGTGTCAGTCTATCTTGTCTTCCTCTCTTTCTCCAACCAGTCACCTGTCCCAGCATGATGCATTTTTCCAAAATGGTCCCTGCTGACAACATGTCAAAAGCAGGTGAGACAAACATTCACCAACTTGCCTCTAAGGAGGACCCTAATTGCACGTCCTCCGAGAAAGAGCACTCTTACTCTTCACTCATTTCATAGTTGTCTATAACTCAATGGCACTTTACAACAATCTTGGTTACGTTTCCTTTTCTTTTTCCGTGGGTTAATGTGTATTCAGAGCTTACTCCTCAGAGCCTGAGACATGGTGGAGCAAACTGTTAGCCTTCTGCTCCTAAAGAAAGCTGAGCTGTTCATAGGACCCAAGCAAGAAAGACTTGGAAATCATCCTTTGTAAGAATTACAACCAAGAAATCACTATTAAGAAATCGTACTTTGTTACATGGACTCACTATGAGTTGAATCCAATTCAACAAAATGCTAAATGCTTTACTACATGACATTAAGTACTTTAAACATTGAGGCACAATTAATGCTAACCACATTCTCCAGGGAAAGAAAGCCTCAAAGGTTTAACATTTTTGCCTCAGAAGGCAAGCACATAGCAGAACCAGAAATACACTAATCTTCTCATTTCCCAATTCTAATCATATATATTGCATCTCAGTGATCAAATTTGCTGATTAAAACTTGCACGGTCAGTTGGTATTGCTGAATTGAAGTAGCCTGCACATGGGGAATTGGTAAAAAACCATGGCTGCCACTGGGTCACCATCAACCCACAGTGACTCCATGTGAATCAGAACAGACTTGTGCTCCTCAGGGTTTTCAGCAGCTAATTTGTCAGAAGTAGGTTGCCAGAGTGGACCTAAAGCTGCAATCTCTGGCAAGTAGCAAAGCGTGTTAATTCCTTCCACAATACAGAAATTGCCAACCCGTATCATGCAACAGCATCGTCTAGAACTAGTGAAAAAAGCACAGATTCTTGAGCTCCATAGCAAATTCCGTTTCTGTTGGCTTCAGTCGGAGTTCAAGTATTTGTATTTTTAGCATTCTTCAAAGATAAATCTGATCCACAGTTGATTTCAAAAGCTCCAATCTCCACCAAGTCCCTTATTGTACAATGGAGACATCTGACTCGTGGCCTTGTGTTTGTGATGATAATAGGTATAGAATCAAGGCACCCTACTCCTCACATCAGTCTCTTCTCTGCTCTGTCAACCAATGAGTTCTTGTGCACATCAGCTGTCCCTGGGGGCTGCATAATTATTACTTTCTTTCTCTTGTTTTGCCTTTAGACATTTTCCTTTAGGGATCTGTGAATAAAATGAATGCACTTATTGGGAGAGGCTGTCTTAAAAATATTCATGAAATGCTGTGCTTTGTCTATTATTTTTTTTTAAAAGGAAATAGAAGGAGCAATTGAATCTTTATGAAATAATCTTTAACATCACAGATGGTCGCCTCCATATGGGGAAGCATATTTGGATCACTTCAGCATTGTGTCAAGGCCTGACCAGAACATATTAAGTCCCGTTTAGAATTAAATTTCATGTCAAAGCATCTCAAAAGAGTGATGCCATTGTGAAATTCCAACAGAGAAGTGCCTGGAACAGGTTAATAGAGCTGTTACAAGGTGTTTGAAACACTGTTACATTTTCCAAATGTGGCTTTGCTTATTGCGAGTCGCTAATAATGACACAATTAATGACACCTGAGCTAATTTCCTCCTTGGAGTCTCATTTTGGTTTTTATTCTACATTCACTATGAAGACAAAGGTAAAGGAATGTCAATTTTATATTTACAGAGTTTGGGCAGGAAAAAAAGCAGACTGTAAGTTATCTGGGAAGGGCGATGATCTTTTCAGAGTGTCTATTTTTACATAAAACATAATTATCTCTGTAAAATATATTAGTTGTAGTATACATCAAAACTTTTTTAATAATAGGTAATATTGAAGTTTTTATGACTTTTTATTATGATAGATAATATTGAAGTTAGACTAGCTCTAGCATTATTTTAATTTAACATGAAATTAAAGATACTTTTCTTCTATTTATTTGCATGTACTAACTCCAAAATTAGTATGTCGTTGTTATTATGTGCCATCGAGTTGCCTGCGACTCACAGTGACCCTATGTACAACAGCCCTAAATCCTGCTCTATCCTGTGCCAATCTCACAGTCTCTGACACAACTACCCTCTCTACCCCAGTCACTGAATCAATACATCTCATTGAGGGTCTTCCTCTCTTGCACTGTCCCTCCACCCTCCCAAGCATGATGTCCCTCTCCAAGGACTGTTCCCTCTTTGCAGCATGCCAGATGAAGCTTCAGAATCCTTGCCTCCAAGGAGCAGCCTGGCTTCACCCTCTCTAGGACAAACCTGCTTATTATCTTAGCAGTCCATGGTATGTACAATTAAGGGAAAACAGCCTTGTCTATCATTGTATCTCTAGTGCCTGAGACTCTCTGATAAAGTTTTAGTTGAATTAGATACTTAGTAAATATTTGTTGAATAAATAATATGGCTGACCTTGAACTGGATTGTGGTCCCTGAATAGTGATTAGTCTGAGCACCAATGGAACATTCATATATGATAGATGTTGTCATTCTTAAGTGTCATTGAGTTGCGTACAATTCGAAGTGGCCCTATGAACAATGGATCTGAACCCGGTCCTATCCTGTGCCATCCTTATCATTCCTTACACACTTGAGCCCATTGCAGCAGATGCTATATCAATGCATCTCGTTGAAGGTTTCCCCCTCTTTCACTGGCCCGCTACCTTTCTCCAAGTGTGATGTCCCTCTCCAAGGAAAAGGGACCTCGAGCTGTCTGATAGTAAGAAGCTATATTGTGATCTCACAGGAAGCCATTTGAACCTTCCAGCTTCTCTGTGGGAAACGATGGGCAATCTCCTCCAGTGCTCTGAAAGCTCTCTGGAGGGTCAGTTATCAGTTCCAACCCAACCCAACCACAGCAACAACATGCACTCTGGCTGCACTTTTTTCTAGACCTATTTGTTCTTTTGGCAGTCCATGAACTATTCAGCACTCTTCTTCAATACCACAAAAAGGCACTGTGCAGCTCTCAGATACAGTCAAGGGAAAAAAAAGGTCTATCTTCTGACTAGGTCTAAGACTAAGTATATTGATGTTCCAATTACACCTACATTTCTAGAGAAAGACGAGTTTTCACACTGAAATTTTGATATTGCAGCAGTTATGTACAGTCAAGTCACTTGTGATGCATAGCAACCCTATGTACAATAGGTTGGAATTCTGCCCTGTCCTGAGTCAATCTCACTGTCTCTGACACACCTACCCTCATTACTCCATTCACTGCCTCAATCCGTCTTATCTAGGGTCTTCCTCTCCTGTGTGGTCCCTCTACCCTTCCAAGCTCGACGTCCTTCACAACGACTTGTGCTTCTGGGAAACATGCCCAAAGAATGTGAGCTAGAGTTTCAAAATCCTTTCCTCCAAGGAAGGAGGAAAGCCCCTGCTTGGCTTCACTCTCTCCGTGACAGACTGGTTTGTTCTCCTTGCAATCCATGATATATTCAATACTCCAACAACATGACTCAAAAGAATAGATTCTTCTGTCATCGTCATTCATTGTCCATGTCTCTGATGTAGAGCAAGTAATGTGAAGAACTTGGCTTGAATTAGGTGCATCTTAGTTGCTAGACTGACATCCTTATTATTCTTCAGGACTTTGGAAAGTTCTCTGACAGCAGGTATACCCAATACAATTCATCTTTCCCTCTCCTGACTGCTAGTGTCAAGAGTGTTGATTGTGGAACAAAGCAAGTTGAAATTGTTAACGGTCACAATCTGTTCCTCATTATGATGCTGTCAGTTTGCCTTGTGGTGAGACTTTTTATTTTCTTGAGGTTAGCTTTCCTTCATATTGGAGACTTCAGTCCTTGACCTGCTGCATATCGTCAGGTCCTCTTCAGTCTTAGCAAGTAAAGTTGTGTCATCTGCATAACGCAGGTTGTTGAAGAGTCTTCTTCCAATTCTGAGCCACATTCCTCCTCATAAAGTCCAGCCTCCTGAATGATATGTACTACATATAAATTGAAAAGTTACAGAGACTAGATGCATCCCTGATGCACTCCTTTCCTGACTTTGAACCATGCAGTGTTTCCTTGCTCTGTTCTGATGACTGCTTCCTGGTCCACATAGAGGTTTTACATGAACACATATACAATGTAGTGAGGGACAGGGTACCCACACACATGAAAGAAAAACCTGTTAAGAGCACTTTCATTGAAATATATGCACCAACAACTGGAGCCACAAAGGAAGAAATAGAAGATTTCTCCCAACTTTTGCAGTCAGAAAGCAATTAAAAATGCAACCAAGATGCATTAATAATAATGGGGGACTGAAATGCAAAAGTTGGGAAGAAAGAGGAAAACATGGTGACATAAAACAGGATGGAGATTGCACCAGAGCTCCACCTAATGTATAATGTTTTTTCCTGATTCTAAAAATATGACTTAGGTAAAAAAATTTCTCTGAATATTTTGATAAACTCTTGTTTTTAGATGTCAGTGCTGTCAAGTCAGTTCCAATATACAGCAATATAAGGTACAACAACAACAACAACAGCAACAAAACACTGCTTGTCTCTGTGCCATCGTCACAATTACTGTAATCATTACATCAATCTATCTTATTAAGTGTCTTCCTCGTTTTCAATAACCCTCCTCTATTTTACCAGTGATATTGCTTTGCTCCTAGGAATGGTCTCTCCTGACAAAATAAAGCTCAGGAACATTCTGCTCTACTTCTTCCAAGACTGTTTGTTTGTCTGTTTGTTTGCTTGTATAACCCATGATGAACCAGGGTGGTGGTGTTCCTGTGTTATGCCATGTAAGAGCTGACCCATCCCTGACCGTCTAGCAGGTTTTTAAAGGCAGTAAAACCACAAAGAAGGAGACTGATCATCGTTTTTATGAATAACAACTGGTGGATTCAAAGAACATGCCTTTGCATTGACATTAAGCCACTAGGACTGTTGTTGTTAAGTGTTCTGCTCTATCCTGTGCCATCCTCATCAACTCTGACACCCTAAAACCTATTCCTGAAGTCACCATGTTAATCCATCTCACTAGAGGATCTTCCTTTCCTTTACCAGCCTTCCATCTTTCCAATCATGATGTCCCTTTCCAAAGAATATCTCTCATTTTTACATTGGCAGCCACTTCTGAACTAAAGTGTTAAAAAGCCACAGAAAGTAAAATGCATAAGAAAAGATGAACTGTCTGCAGTCATAATAGTAGATCTAAAGATTTACTTGTCAGCACATTCTGGTTTATTTGATAATAATTTGCTAATCTTAAATTGTGCACATTACATTGTTTCTCTTTCTATGTATTTTCTAAGGCTCCAATCAGTACACTGTATGTTCTCTTTCTTCTTCCATTACTGACTAGATGCTTGTTTGGTAATTGAAGAAGCATTAATTTTGCCCTGAATATGATCACTTAGCAACAGGTGAGTGAGGGAAAAAAGTTGAAAATTGCAACCCAGATTCCAAACCCCAAAGTGAAGACAATTGTCAGTGATGTCCATTGAATTTAAAATCTCTTTTCTGCTTCTTAGCCAAGCTTAGCACTAACCCCTGCTATTAAAGTGCTGTGCATTCCACCTCACTGAAGATTTGCTTCCCTAGATGTTACAATGACACAGAGCCAAGCACTGTCATATGGCACATGATCCCCTAAGATTTGAATACAATTCAGAAATTCCAGTCAGAGAACAGGATATTGGGGCATGTACTGGATGGAGTGAACACAACAGCCTCCTCATCCATGATAAGTCTATCACATGCCTCTTGCATAAAAATGGAACACCTACAATTTAGAATGTGTATGTCTTGATAGAGTAAATGCCTGCATTACTCTATTATATATATATATATATATACCATATTGTACTGCATTACCACTGTTTTAATATTATTTTTCTTTACATAAAAATGGAAAGTTTACCATATAAGAATGTGTGATTCAGCTTGTTGGCAGCAACACTCAATTGCATGTGCATCCCACATCTCTTGAGTGGTAATAGCATGACCTCTCTAATTTATTTTGAAAGTATGAATGGAAAAAGCACCATGGCTCCCTAATGCAGCCAAAGCTCAGCTAGTGATAACAACAGCAAGAGGCATAGGAGAAGCATTGATTTGGAAGTGAAACAAAAGGTCCTTAAATGACACAAAGTTGAAAGTCAACACATACTACTGCTCGTGATTTAGGCATGTTCACACACATCCAAAGCACTTAACATCCTCTTTCACAGAATGCATCATGGCCGTTAAGTAACTCTAAGTGATGTTAAGTTTCATTTTGTGTACAATACAAAAGGCTAGTCAGATCTTAAGCTTATTGTTAATATGCAGGAGAAGAATGAAACTAACTTGAATTGTCAGTGTTCTTGCATTACCAGATGGAAGTAATAACACACCAGGTATACAAAGGAGGTTTCAGAGAAACTTCTTGCCTCCTCACAAAAGAACCACCAAGTGACAGAAGACATTGCTGCAACATTTCACACAGAAAAGGCAGGCATTGAAAACCTTTTGTATTAAAAAATCAAAGTAAATCAGCTTTATCAACAAAGTGTCTCCATAATGATCCTTATCTATCTATTGTCAACAAGGAATCAATTTAGAGCTGGTAGTTTAGGAGCTTTTCAGAGGCTTCAAATCACAGAAGAGTAGACTGCCCATCTTTCTCTCTCTCTAGAAGTGATTGGATTTGAGTCATATATCTTGGGGTTGGTAGCACAAGTCTTTGCCCACTAGGCACCCAATGATGATATAAGATCCTAAATAATACTGGTAATAAAATATTATGGGGCTATGTAGGTATATGTATTTAGAAATGTACACACATGCATACATGTATCAGGAGAGGAGTCTGAACTCTGCACATTTAGTATACTCTCCTTTATGCTTACCCGCACATATAAATATAACAAAAGGATAACACAAGGATAAATGCCGATAGTTGTAGAGGAGCTTCAGGCCTTTTGTACATAGCACCACTATGAGTTGTGCTCAACTTGAAGGCAATCAACAACAGCATTAGTACTATAAAAAAGATTTTTGAGTGATGTTAAAATTGTTGCTAGGAGCTGTCAAGTTGAGTACGAACAGTCAATCTGAAATATGCCCTGTCCTGTGCTTTCCTCATCATCTCTGAGACACTGAAGACCAACGCTGAAGTCACAGTGTTAATACATCTTGTTGGAGTCTTCCTCTTCTTCTCTGGCCTTCCATCTTCCCAAGCAATCAGTCAAGTCCTTTTCCAAGGTTACATGTCAGTTACATCTAGTTACATGTCAGAACTATGAAAGTCTAAGCTTCATTATCTTTACCTCCAAGGAGCATCCTTTCCAGAACATATCTGTTTGTTCTTTTGGCAGTCAATGGACTACTCAGCACTCTTCTCCAGCATCAATCCTTCTCAAGGTATTAATGCTTCTTCTGCCATCTTTATTTATTGTCCAGCTCTCAGATACAGAGTAAGTGATCAGAAATGCTATTGTTTGAATCAGATGCACCTTAGTCCTCAAACTTACATGATTACTCAATAATTTGGAGAGGTCTGTAACTGTAGACTTTCTTAGTACAATACAGCTCCTGATTTCCTGACAGCTGGTATCAAGGGTGTTGACTGTGGATCAAAGTAAGATTAAATTGCTGACAGTTTCCACCTTTTCTCTGTCTATCATGATGTTCCCTATTGGTCCAGTGGTAGGGATTTTTTTCTTGGCCTTGAGATGCAATCCAGATAGAAAGCTGTAGTCTTTGATCTTCTGCAACAAATGTTTCAAGTTCTTCTCACTTTCAGCAAGCAAGGTTTTGTCATCTGCATAAGGCAGGTTATTAATGAATCTTCCTCCAATCTTGATGCCACATTCCTCTTCACTGAGTCCAGCTTCTCAAATAATTTGCTCAGCATACAGATTAAACAGGTATGGAGAGAGAATGCAACCCCAACCCCTTTCTGAATTTTAAGCCATTTAGTAGTATTCCTTTGCTCTGTTCGTACAACAGCCTCTTGGTCTAGGTATAGGTTTCACATGAGCACAATAAATGCTCTGGGATTCCTGTTTTTCAATGTTAGCCATATCTTGCTATTATCCACACATTCAATTTGCATAGCCAATAACACATAAACAGATATTTTTCTGGTATTCTTCACTTTCAGGCAGGGTTCATCTGACATTAGTAATGATAGCCCTGGGGCCAAGGCCTCTGCTAAATACTACTTGAAATTCTGGCAGTTCCCTGTCTATTCGAATTCCCTGTTCTGGCCATTTTTCAATGATCTTCAAAAGAATTCTGCTTGAGTATGAAATGAATTATATTGTTTGATAGTTTCCACATTCACATGGAGCACCTTTCTTGGGAATGGAAACAAATAAAGACCACTCCCAACCCATTGGTCAGTTAGCTGTACTCCAAATTTCTTGGCATAGACTGGTGAGAGCATCCAGGGCTGCATCTGTTAACTAAAATAAGTCTATTGGTATCCCATCAAGTCCTGTTTCCTGAGGCCTACTAATATATATATTAGCACATAACAACAACAATCTTCCAAATGTCTTTATAGTATTTTTAAAGGAAAAAAAAATGTTGTTTATTTTAACTTCCACATAGTGTGAGGCTTTGATAAAATGTATTGGATAAATTAAGAGTAAGTGAATGAATTAATAATAGTGTAGTGGTGCAGGGATCTAAAATTTCCATTCCTCAATATCTGTTAAGATTAGTAAAATTTAAAAAAAACCTACAAATAAATTTTAATTCTCTCAATACCTTCTCAGGCACTCATTATATAATAACTCAGCAAATATATAATACACACCCATAATTACACACACATATACTCTTTTTATGAATATACTGTTTACATTTTGCAGTCTCAGAACTGGTTCTAAACCAGTAACAACAATAACAACAACAACAAAATTTGGTGATCCAAAGCATGAAATTTTTCTTATTTTGCTTAAAGCCCCCAAAGCTACACTTTATATGCCTCAAAAATGCACGAGGAAAATCAAGTTTCATGGGGCATACATGCAGAAACACAAAATTACATTTTGTATGGCCCTGTGGCAGTTTGACAAAATGACCCTGAAAATAATATGAAGAGAGTATGAAGAGAGGATCATGAATGTAGGAGGAAATTGTTTTTATTGATTTTCATTGGCAGTACAGTTCATAACACAAGGTCTAAATTTATGAAATCAGTTGTTGATTTGGCTCTGAGAGGCAGGCAGCCTTAAGAACTTAGCTTGGCCCTCATATCCTCCTGATTATTAATTTTTTCGTTTCGGGCCTGTTTCTGATGTTCAAATGATAAGAACCAGGGCAAAATAAAGGAAATTAGATATTTTAAATGAACAAGAAAACTATTATTTTTAAAATATCCTGTGCCAAGATCACAGACTCTATATTGGTTCTTTCATGTGTTATTTAATTTCTCTTCTGCTCAGAGCTGCTACTTGTTGCAACACTGAAAGTCTAACTAGAAACACAGTGGTAGAATGCAATATCCTTCCTGCATTTAGATTTCCCTGATTGTTCTAGGATCCACTCCATTTTTTTCTTTTTAAAGAAGTAGAGATAATACAATGGTCATAGGTAGTAACACTACTTTCAGTGTCAGTTGTTGTTTTGGGTGGGTTTTAAAAATTTTATTTAATTTTTTGATGACTTTAAAGAAGCCATTTTTATCCCATCTTTAGAATAGTAAATAAGTATAATATGCAAAACGCATAAAAATTTGAAACAATTTGTAAGGATTGTTTCTTTGGAAGTCAAAAAGTTGCAGAATTCACTGCTACTTCCCCTTGTGTAGGCTTTGGTTTCCATTTTTTTTCTGACACATTATTAAGTGCAATCATAAAGCTGAGTGTTTCCTGGAGCAGAAGAGAAACAGGGAAATTATACTACCCTGAATATCCTAAATTCAATAAACTAAGTCTCTGTGTATATGCACAGCCAATTTAACCATGTTGACTCAATTGGTCAATCAATTCTGCTTTAAAACAAAGGTCAGTTCAGTCAAACCAGCAATCAATTCAAAGAAAATTAGTAATAAATTTCACTTTCAATCTGCATGTATCAAAGATTACATGTGATGCAACTATTTAAAATATATTATCTAATGCTGTAACCTTGGATTTGAAATTACTGGGTTCTAAGTCTTTATTTTTAAAAGATGGCTGTCATTTATCTTTCTTTTCCCTTTGCCTCAGGATATTTTTCACATGAAAAGAAGGAAATTCATTTATATGCAAGGAAACATGTATTTTACTGACAAAGTCCAGATAAATGATATAACAAAGCTAAAGAAACTATTTTCTATTTCCTAATAGCTAATAATCTCTGAGACAAAATGAAGCCAGGTATGTGAGAAAAACAAACATCAATTCGCTATAATGAAATGAAATTAAAGCAAAATCTTCAGATTTTGCAAATTCCATCACTAACTGAATATCATATGAATCATATGATTTATGAATTATATGATTTAAGGACAAACAACCAAACAAAAACAGACTTAATGGACCATGGAGACTTAGAAGCAAATCCAATGTATGCCTTATCAGAATGCATACAGCAGCACTGAAATGCCTGGAATTCTGCTGCTTCTTTATTTTTTGCATTTATAATTTTTTTATTAATTTTACTGAAAGTTTACAGAGACCTAATTGTTCCAGTCATTCATTGTTGCACTTTTCTCTCTGAGCACCTCCTCCTTCCCCCCAGTTCACGCTTCTCCTTGAAAAATTCTTTCATTGTTGTACAATCCCTTCCCCCAAGTCCACTCCACTGCACAGCCTTCATTCTGGACTCCTGTCATGACAGTTATACCCAATCATATCTCCCTTTTAAACAGTTTTCTACCTCATCTGTTTCAATGCAGTATACATCATTCCTCCCCTCCTTCTCTTCTGCTTCTAAAGATGACAACCAAGAGATCCCAGGGTCAGCTCACTTCTGTCACATAGGGTCAATGTGAGTTAGAATCAACTCAAAGACACTCAGTACCACCAACAAAACCAACTTCTGTGCTGAGCTTTCATTGTCATTGAGCTGATTCTGACTAATGACCACATGTGTGGTAAAGTTGAACTGCTAGATGGGGTTTCTTGGCTGCAGTCTTTAAGGCAGCAGATGGCCAGGTGTTCCTTCTGTCTCTGTACCTCTGGGGGAGTTTAGACTCTCAACTTTTTGGCTAGCAGGTGAGTGAGTGTAAACCCAGGTGCTTACACCTGCTAATAGCTTAAAAAATAGTATCACAAATAATTCATTCCATAAAAACAACACAGATAATATAAAATATAAACTTGGAACAAAATACAGGATTTTTTTAGCTCAACCTGATAAAGAATGTTTGGGGGATTTTTAGAAACTAATGAAGCAATAAAATGAAGTCAGTAAAGAACATGGACACATTTTTTTTTCAAATAAAAAAATCATATTGTGATATGGTTAAAAATAGGGCTTGGGAAAATTTAGGTTGGCACTATAAGCCATTCAAATGACAATAAGGTTCTTTATTAATTCTAATTCATTGAGAAGATACTTAGGCTGCATCTTATTTTCCTGCAAACAATTACAACCTATCTCTAAATTTGCAGTGAGATTGAATCAAAATAGTTTGTATTATTTACTTACTACAGAGGGTGGTGACAAATAGGCATTCAATGTATGATAGCTATTATTATTGCTGACACCTTGGGAGTAGGTGCAATTGAGTATTTTTAAGCATAAAATTCTCCTGTCATATTTTCAGGCTTTAGGAAAGTATTTAGGAAATCAGACCAGCAGATTGTTTTCTTCTGGAGCCAATGAAGAGATCCTAACAGCTACCCTTCTGGTTAGCAGCCCAGTGTTAATTATGCAACTGTTCTTGTTTTGTCAAGTTGGAACTGACTCACAGCTGACCCTCCAGTGGATTTTCAGAGGCTGTATATTATACAAAAGGCAATTGCTCATCTTTCTCCTATGGAGAAGCTGGTAGATTCAAACTTGTCTTTTTTTGTTGGCAGTACAACTCTTTACCCACTAGATGACCAGAGTCCTTAGGGCTCATTATTGATTGTCTCACCCTGTCTCACATTTTCTAAGTTAACTAACTCAATAGTTCATCCACATGGCTCCAAGTGATTGCTACTATAAGAAATACACAATGAAAATTATTACCTCTATGATTTAGAAAGTCATCGAAAGAATACATTTAAAACTTTTATTCATACAGAAATATTACCTTTAAGACCTAAAGAATAAAAGAAAGGATCACTTTAGGGGAGTATTTTAAAGTTAAGCCTTACATTGTTGTTGTTACGTGACATGAGGTTGATGATGACTCAGTGACCCCATGAATAATGACTCTGAACCTTGTGCTACCATAAGCCAATCTTGCCATCTCTGACACATCTGACCCCATTGCCACAGTCACTGTGTCAATCAATCCACCTAATCCATGGCCTTCCTCTCCTGTGGTGACTATCCACCTTTCCAAGTGTGATGTCCTTCTCCAAGGATTGGTCCCTCCTGGCAGCATGCCCCAAGAATGTGAGAGAGAATTTCAAACTCCTTGCCTCCAAGGAGCAACCTGGTTCCACCCTGTCCAGGACAGACCTGTTACTACTGTTGTTATTCTTGCTAGTCACTACTAAATTGGTTCTGACTCACAGCAACTCTACAAACACAGAATGAAACAGTGTCAAATTAAATATCATTGTCACAGTCATTGCTCTGTTCTAGCCCATTATCTTGGTCATTACCTGTAAAATTTTCTCTTGCGGGTCTTCCTTTACTTACCATTTTTCCTCCTTACCCAAGCACAATATTGTTTTTTTAAGATATCTCTCCTGAAAACTTGTCCAAAATAGGTAAGAAAGGGGTTCATCATGCTTCCTTCTAAAGGACATTCTGATTATACTTCTTCAAGACCAATTTGCTTATTCTTGAAATCCATGATTTATTCAATACTCTTCAGCAACATCTTTAATCAAAGTCATCAACTCTTCTTTGCTCTTCCTTACTCATTGTCCAGTGTTAGCTAGCATATGTCATTGCTATTGCTAGATGCTGTCAAGTATAACTCACAGTGACCCAATGAGCAGTGGATCTGTACCCAGTCCTATCCTGTGCCATCTTCACACTTCCTAACACATTATAGCCCATTATAGCAGTCACTGTGTCAGTTCACCTAGTTGAGGGTCTTTCACTCTTTCCAACAAAGGACCCTCCACCCTTCCAGCATCATGCCCTTCTCCAAGGACCAGTTGCTCCTAGCAAATGTCTGAAGTATGTATGGCGAAGTCTCATTGCCCTGACCTCCAAAGCGCATTCAGGCTGCACTCTCTCCAAGACGTATTTGTTTGTTCTTTTGTTCATCCCTGGGATGTTCAGTGTTCTTCTTCAACACCACAGATCAAAGTCATTGATTCTTCTATCATCCCTATTCTTTGTTCAGCTCTCAGATGCATACCAGGTGATCAGAAAGACCATAGTCTGAATCCTCAACTGCTAGCATAGGAGGATAATGAAACATCATGGCTTGGATCTGAAACACTTTTTCGGTTTTTCCATTCAACACTTTCAAGTGATATATTGTAGCAGATTAGCACAATGCAATAGTAACTTGTAATCTTGACGACTCTTTCCAAAGGCATTCATTGTGATTCCAACTAAAGTGAAATCCTTAACAATTCCATTTTTTTTTCTCTACTTATTTTGATGTTGTGTATTCATTCAGTTGTGGTGATTTTCATTTCCTTGATGTTGAGGTATAAATCATACTGAATACTAGACTTTGACTATTATGGGCTTGTTTTTGTTCAGCTTCACCTTGAACTTGTATATGAGCATGATGGTGTGCTCTGAAGTAGGACTCTTGTGTGACTGTGATATCTGTAGTGCCTTCTGGTGAGACTACATATTTGTAGTTCATACTATTGCAAAAAAAGATACTTGCAATGAATAAACTGTTAGTCTTGCAAAAATCTGTCATGATACCTTACTGCTATTACTCTTACCCAGACTTTATTTTTTTTCCAGACTTTATTTTAAATTTGATATTGTTGTTATGTGCCATCTAGTCACCTGTGACTCATAGCAACCCTATGTACAACAGCCCTATGCCCTGCTCTATCTTGTGTCAATCTCACTCTCTCTGACACACCTACCCCCATTACCCCAGTCACTGAATCAATCAACCTCATAGAGGGTCTTCCTCTCTTGCACTGTGTTTCCTCCTACCCAAGCATGACATCCTTCTCCAAGGACTGTTTTCTCCTTGCAACATGTCCAAAGTATATCACAGAATCTTAGCCTCCAAGTAGCAGCCTGGTTTAAGCCTCTCCAGGATGAACCTGTTCACTTTCTTAGCAGTCCATGGTATATTCATTACTCTTTTCCAACACCATAGCTCAAAGGCATCAATTCTCCTCCTATCCTCCCTAGTCATTGTCTAACTCTGATGCATAGCAAGTGATTGCAAAGACTATGGCCTGTATGAGGTGCATCTTAGTCTCCAGAGTGACACCATAGCTTTTCAGCACTTTGGAGACGTCCCTAACTGCAGATTTTCCCATAGCCATACACCTTTTAATTTCCTGTCTGCTTGTGCCCAGAGTGTTGACTGTGGAGCCAAGCAAACTAAAGCAGTTAACAATCTTAATCTTTTCACCATCTATCATGATGCTGCCAATTGGCTCAGTGGTGAGAATCTTTCTCTTCTTGATTTACAAGTTCTTATTCTTTGTTTCCAACAGAATTTGGTAAAAATCTTTGATTTCTTCATCATAAGGCATATGGGCAGTATTAAAAATATGCACAGAAGTAACTGAAGTAAAAGGCAAAAGGCTTGGTGAAATGAGCTTTGGCCAATGTTCAATAACAAATCATGAAAACTGTCCCCTCAAGGGACTTTAATTAAGTGTTTGGTCACAATGGGCCATCCAAACAATATGGCAGTACACAAAAGAAAAGCATTTCAAAAGTTGTGTGAGACCTGGGAGCTCTT
Source organism: Elephantulus edwardii (assembly GCF_000299155.1). Classification (NCBI taxonomy): domain Eukaryota; kingdom Metazoa; phylum Chordata; class Mammalia; order Macroscelidea; family Macroscelididae; genus Elephantulus; species Elephantulus edwardii. The sequence continues at coordinate 5,441,199 of NW_006399892.1, read as the reverse complement.
AGGAAATGCAAGGAATAAGGGTTGCTTTGCAAATTAATGATAGCAAAAGTATAATTAAGTACCATCAAATAAATTAACTCTCTGTGGGTGGGCTCCTGATTATTTAATCATTAAAGGTAGTAACTCACTATCACTGGAAGATATTCATGTTCATAATCAAGATTGGGATCTTTGTAACAATTTATTTTACCAGAATATATGAGCAGAATAAAATGAAACTAGAGCCTTACATAGCTGGTTTATGTTTTATAACACGTACTGTAACATGTTCAAACTTGAGTACTTCTTAACAGAAGTATACGCTGTTGTTTGTGGAGCCGAGTAACATGAGATTCTTGATGATTTCAATCTTTTCTCTGCTTCTCATAAAATCATTTGCCAGTTTTAAGAATTCTTATCTTCTTAATGTTGTGGTATAATCCATACTGAAGACTATAGGCTTTGATCATCATCAGTAAGTGCTTCAAGTCTTCACTTTCAGCAAGAAAGATTTGTATATTGTATGTTTTTAACGAATATTCCTCCAATCTTAATGCAGTGGATCTTCATGCATAATAGTTTCAAAGATTATTTGAGCAGCATACCAATTGAATAAATATGGTTTAAAAAAGCATAATCCTGACACATTTTTATTATTATTTTACACCACACAGTAGTCTCCTTCTTTGTGTTAATTACCTCGTGATCTTTCTCAAGATTCAGCATGAGCACAATTAAATATTCTGAAATTTTCTTTATTCCCTATGTTATCTATGATTTGTTATGGCAAATCTTCCTGGCACTTGCCAAAATTAACCAAGATACACTTAAAATTAGCAATATCTCTGTCTCTCTCTCTCTCTTTTTTTACATCCTCTTTTGCATCTGGCATTCTGGAAGTTTCCTATTGATATACTGCTCCAACCATTTCTGAGGAATCTTCAGTAAAATGTAATAACTTGTGTTTTATATCAATGACATTGCCCTATAACTTTAATGTTCATTGGACCACCTTTCTTTGGAATGAGGACAGGTAAGGACTTCTTTCAGTTGGTGAGCCAGGTAGCTTCTCTCTAAATTTCTTGGCAGAGATGAATGAGACATTTCCAGCACTGCATCTGTCAATTCCTGGAGCCTTAATATTTACCAATGCCCTGGATGCAGCTTGGGCTTCTTCATTCTGGAATATTTATTCTTGTTCACGTGCTATTTCATTAAATATTTGAATGCTGACCAATTATTTTTGGCACAGTGACTCTGTGTATTCCTTCCATCTCCTTTAATGCTTCCTGTACTGTTCAGTAATTTGCCTATTTTGTTGTCAATGCTTGATGCTCATAGAACACTTCAAGACACAACTCAAGGTTTGATTCCCTCCCGCCCTTCCTTTTTGTTCTTTAAGCTTGAGAAATTCTATTTCTGCTTACTCAGATCTAAATTCAACACCCATAGAAATAGCAGTCAAGGAATCAAACAGTGTATGCATTGGACAAATCTTCTGTAAAATACTCTTTAAAGCATTAAGAAACAAAGATGTCATGCTGTAGACAAAAAGGTCCCTTATCCAAGTCATGCTATTTTTCGATCACCTCACATATATGTGAAAACTGGACAACAAACAAGGAATACCAGAAAAGGGTTGATGCTTTTGAATTTTGGCAACGAATATTGAATATGCCATGCTAGAAAAATAAACAAATCTCTCTTGGAAGAAGTACAACCAGACCATTCCTTGGAAGCAAGGATAGGGAGGCTTCATTTTATGTACCTTGTATATATAATCAGGAGGGGAAAGTCCCTGTGATAGATAATGTTTGGTAAAGTAAAGGATCAGTGAAACAGAGTAAAAATCTAAATGAGATACATTGACATAGTGGTTTTAACAATAGGCTCAAAGAAATGATTAATATGAGGATTGTGTAGTACCAGGCAGTATTTTACTGCTTTCTCTACTAGGAATTGACTCAACCTGACGGAACCTACAGCAACAATATAATTTACTTTCCCCCCCTCCCCAAGTATGCTCCACTAAACTGCCCTGACATTGTTAATACTACATAAAATTAGGCATCAGGTTTATCCCAGTATTCCTCCTTCTAAATCATTGTGCAATTAATGCAAGCCATTGTGTTCTGCAGTCTCTCAATGTTTTCATCTTTAAAAAAGAAACTTAAATTAATAATTTCTAAATTTGCACAGTCTAATTCACAACCAGCGCAGGAGAGGAAGGCCCTCTATGAGGTGGATTGATTCAGTGACTGGGATAATCGGGATGGGAGTGTCAGAGACAGTGCGATTGGCACAGGAC
>NW_006399892.1:5422776-5438812 GCF_000299155.1 Elephantulus edwardii | reverse complement strand
AACTGTAGACTTTCTTAGTACAATACAGCTCCTGATTTCCTGACAGCTGGTATCAAGGGTGTTGACTGTGGATCAAAGTAAGATTAAATTGCTGACAGTTTCCACCTTTTCTCTGTCTATCATGATGTTCCCTATTGGTCCAGTGGTAGGGATTTTTTTCTTGGCCTTGAGATGCAATCCAGATAGAAAGCTGTAGTCTTTGATCTTCTGCAACAAATGTTTCAAGTTCTTCTCACTTTCAGCAAGCAAGGTTTTGTCATCTGCATAAGGCAGGTTATTAATGAATCTTCCTCCAATCTTGATGCCACATTCCTCTTCACTGAGTCCAGCTTCTCAAATAATTTGCTCAGCATACAGATTAAACAGGTATGGAGAGAGAATGCAACCCCAACCCCTTTCTGAATTTTAAGCCATTTAGTAGTATTCCTTTGCTCTGTTCGTACAACAGCCTCTTGGTCTAGGTATAGGTTTCACATGAGCACAATAAATGCTCTGGGATTCCTGTTTTTCAATGTTAGCCATATCTTGCTATTATCCACACATTCAATTTGCATAGCCAATAACACATAAACAGATATTTTTCTGGTATTCTTCACTTTCAGGCAGGGTTCATCTGACATTAGTAATGATAGCCCTGGGGCCAAGGCCTCTGCTAAATACTACTTGAAATTCTGGCAGTTCCCTGTCTATTCGAATTCCCTGTTCTGGCCATTTTTCAATGATCTTCAAAAGAATTCTGCTTGAGTATGAAATGAATTATATTGTTTGATAGTTTCCACATTCACATGGAGCACCTTTCTTGGGAATGGAAACAAATAAAGACCACTCCCAACCCATTGGTCAGTTAGCTGTACTCCAAATTTCTTGGCATAGACTGGTGAGAGCATCCAGGGCTGCATCTGTTAACTAAAATAAGTCTATTGGTATCCCATCAAGTCCTGTTTCCTGAGGCCTACTAATATATATATTAGCACATAACAACAACTACAACAATTCACAAACAAAAGTGTTAATACAAGCATTCATGATATGAAAAGATAGGATCTTCTGGGAAAATCTGTTCAAGCACATCAGTTTAAACACTAAAGTGCATCTGATTCAAGCCCTCGTCTTTTTTAACTCCCATTCATCTTAAAGTTATTCAATGAATAAGAATGACAGAAAACTCATGTCTTTTAATAGTGGTGTTGGAGTAATTGTGTTGTGTGCCATCAAGTCAGGCCCAAGTCATAATAGATCAACCAGCAGACTTTCAGAGTCAGTAAATCACATGGGAGTTAACTGCCCAACTTTTTCCTGCATAGAATTGGGCAGATTCAAACTGTGTGCGTTTGTGCAGACAGTGAAGTTCCCTACCAGTAGACCATCAGAGCTCCCTAGGAGAGTGGGAGAGGAGTACTGAAAATCGTATGGACTGAGAAAAGAACAAACCTGTCTTAGAGAAGGTGCAATCAGGGTCCTCTTAGGTAAAAGGATTGTGAAACTTCAACACACATACTATGGGCATGCTGATAGGAGGGGGACAGTCCTTAGACAAGACATCATGCTTGGAAATGTACCAAGAAAAGAGTTTTGTTTCCATTTCTGTTGAGTCTTCAATGAAGGCCTATGTTGTTTTCCAAATAAAAATGGAACAATGCTTTTCAGTTCTGCAGCCAGTTCCATGTGGCAGTGAGTGTCAGCCTGTTAAGTAGCCTTGCAATTGTGTGCATCACTGCCTCCGTTGATACTTCTCCTTGGCTCTGCTTATTCTATTGTTCTCCTTTCCAATGACTGTCTCTAGATTCCCCCACTCCAAGACTCTATCATTATCTGAAGCACATTTGTCTACATGAGAGAGTATTTATTAGGTTGGCCATTAGATTGCCAACAAAGTTGGTGTGAAAGGCTGCCAGGCAATCAACTTTCTCATTCAGTAATTTCCAAAAATATCTCCTTGATTGTTAAGAAGGCCTTTTCACTACTTATTTAAAGTCCTTGTCAAATTATACTTACTGCCATTGAAAAGCAATTAAAAAAATAAAAGTTGTAAAATGTAAAAAAAAAAAATCATTTTTGTAACTACATGTTATTTTTAACATTCACTTCCCATGTTAACTGCATGCCTGTCATATGTTCATTGTTGACTTACAGCTTTTTAGTTAAAATGTCCTGTGATAAACTGCAATACAAAAATTACTAACAAATAAAATCACTTTTATAATGATAACCATATTTATGATGAATTCCTAAGAACCTCATTATTATAAATGCCTTGCTGAGTTAGGAGGTATTAAGACACAGAATAGAAAAATAATTGTTTAAGTGAAAATGCATGCCATATAGTCCTTTCACACAGGTACAAAATATCTGGTTGGGGATTAATTGTTGAAACTTTGTTTCCTTTATTTTAAGACTGAGTCCTTAGGAGACAAATTTTCAGATTTTGCTACTAACTTAAAATATTCCCATGTTGCAAATGCTTGATTCAGAGCAGATTCTTGTTTAACAAACTTTGGCTTCTATTTGTCAAGTGCCATTAAAACATATTTGAATATATAAATCTAAGAATTACTACAAATATTAGATGTCGTCCTTCTTTGAACTCCTTTTAAAAAGTTTTCTCTTACTCAAGAAGCATTTGGAAAATAAATTTTTATCTGTCTATCTATCTATCTATCTATCTATCTATCTATCTATCTATCTATCATCTTTCTATCTTCGAATCTCTGGTTACATGATAACTGGTCAAATATGTATGGGGTTCCGAGAGGGGGAAGGGGTGGGAGTAAAGGGATGATGATGGGGGGGGCAATTTGTTGTTCTATTTCTTACAAAAAGTTTGCATTGATTTATACTATACTATGTTGCAATAAAAGTAAAAAATAAGTAAAGTAGAATATTCAACCTAGTTGACGTTAATCTCATTTGGATATATAACTAATGAGTGAAAAATTAAAGAAAATAATATCTTTGAGGTAAAAATCTAAACTTCAATGCTTATAAAGATGAAGATGTCATCTGGAATTTGTTTGCATGAAATATCTTTCCTGTCTTCATAATGGAGTTCAGTTTTATTCCATTTGAGTAAAATATCTCCCACAGGTGATAAATAACATTAATAATTAGATCGAAATTTTTCTTTTATAAACAACATATAAATTAAAACATTACTGCTTTATTTTTCTTATTCTCCTTCTATAAAAATAACCTTAATATTAAAAACTCTGCAGAAAACATGTTCTACTTCTGTATCTAATGTATCTATTCTAGTTTTGGAAATAAAAACACCCCTTTATTTGTAAGGAATATTTAAATAGTTCTATAATATACAGCCAGGAAATGAAAAGACAAATTGCACTGAAAAAGTCTGCTGTTAGAGACCTCTCCGGAGTGCTACAGAGCAATGATGTCAGTCTGGAGACTAAGGTAGCCTGATTCAGACCACAGTCTTCATAATTACTTGCTATGCATCAGAAAGCTGGACAATGACTAGGGGTGATAGAAGGAGAATTGAAGCCTTTGTGCTATGGTGTTCCTGGACTACTAGGAAAACAAAGAGGTTGTCCTGGAGAGGGTGAAATCAGGCTGATCCTTGGAGGCAAGGATTCTGAAGCTTCATCTGACAAACTTTGGGCATGTTTCTAGGAGGGACCAGTCCTTGGAGAGGGACTTCATCCTTGGGTGGGTGGAGGGACCAGCTCAAGAGAGGAAAGCCCTCAATGAAATGTATTGAGTCAGTGACCGTGGTAATGAAGAGTAGATGTGTCAGAGACAATAAGGTTGGCACAAGATAGAACAGGGTTCAGAGCTGTTGTACGTAGGGTTGCTATGATTTGCAAGTGACTCAACAGCACATAACATCAACAACAAAATCCTTCAATAACTTAAAATTATAAACATTTTAGTTGATCTATTAAATGCATCCTTTGAAATAATCCCCCCAAAACACACACACACACACACACACACACACACACACACACACACATACCAGAATACCTCCTTAGGCTCAGAGAAAAAGATAACTAAGCAAAACAAATTAACAAAAATATCACAATAGTAACTACTCAGTTATAGAATTTGGAAATTATAATGTCAAACCTGAACAATAACCTACTGTTTCCTTATTGACAAAGAGGAGATATCTCTTGTGAAAATAGTTAAAGATATTAAATACTAAATATTCTAAAAGTTAATTTAAAGTATAACAGAAAATACGTATTTTATGTGAATTAGTGGTCATATGGGGTTTAATGGGGGGGGGGAAGCTCCAAAATAATAACTACTAAAAAGTCTGTTTTAGAGACTAGACCCTTAATTAGATTTAAAAAATACTTTCATCTAAAGCTTTTATATACTTTACCATGCCCAGTTATTACAGGAAAGATTTGTAAACGTTGTTACGTGCCATCGAGTCACCTATGACACACAGCTACCCTGAACTCTGCTCTACCCTGAGACAGTCTTAGACTCTCTGTCACGCTTACTCTTAATACTAACCCAGTAAACCGTGTCAATCCATCTCATCCAGTGTCTTCCTCTCTTGCACTGCCCCTCTTGCCTTCTAAGCATAATATCTTTCTCCAAGGAAAATTCAACTGCATTATGGCAATGTAAAGATGCAAAATATCCCTAACATTCAATTATTTGTTAAAAAAAATTCTGAAGCTGAAAATTTAGTTTCTTAAAAGAAACCTAATACCTATTTTTAGTGAAAGTATAAGATACAATACTTACTCAAAGGTAATATAAAGGAGAAAAGTGTGCAACAATGAATGAATGGAAATCCAAGTTATCGATAAATTTTCATTAAAATATCAATTAAAAAAACAAAAATGGAACACTTAAAATTTCACATTTAAATGTTACTTTTAATTTAAAACCCTGCAATTTATTCTTAAAAAATATATGTCAATTAAAACTATCTCCTAAGGAACCATTTGTACTTTTTTTATTTTTTACATTTTTACTTTTACTCTGTGCATCAAATTGGAAGCCACACATAGCTAAACATTCAGGGGATTCTCAGAGGCTGTTAATCAATCACGTGAGAGGAGAGTGCTTGTCTTCATCTCGGCAGCAGCTAGTGGATTCAAGGTGCCTGCCTTTAGGTTGGCAGCCTAACTCCTTACCACTAGAACACCAGCGCTCCTGAAGGAGCCACAGATGAAAGTATTTGTGAAATTACAACTAGAGAACTTGCTGTTAAATTCCTATTTTCTACCATGAAACATAAATTCTTCGTTACTCTTACAATACTAAAATACCTGACGACAAAATATGGAGAACTTGTGCCAGAAAATAGTAATCAAAATAATAAAAGCTGTATAGGATGCTGAGAGAAGTTTGAGAGCAACATGAACTAGTAAGAAACTAAAGCTATAACAGAGTAGTAAAAAGATTTAATAAATATTGCATACTTCATATGAAAAAGTCAAGGGTTTTTTAAAAAGTTAAAAGGCTTAAAAAAAGATATTCAAATAAATTAGACTTCCCTAAACCAAGAAACCTGGAAATATAATAGCTTCAATGGATTTGGGTCAAACTAGTTGCAAGATTTTTTGTTCTTGGTTTCTAAACAGTTTATTAAAATATTTTTTTTTTATTCTAGAAGGACTTTCATTCATAGGGTTACTATGAGTCACCTACAACTAGACTACACATAACAACACAAGGAGAGACCAATTGTCCTAGTGGACCAAAAGTGATGCTACCAAGCCAAAGGTGGGTGACTCTAATCCATGGCCCTAAGGTCTATTTTAAATCGTTGTTGGTCAAACATTCTTCTAGGTCATGTAGCCCTCGTGTACCCACTTGCTGTACAGAGGTAACTTGTGGTTGCTGTGAGGCTGAGCACTGTGACACTGATGTGTCAAATACAATAACGGTTACCCATGGTGGACACTGTTTGGTGGCTCTCCTCAGTTAAAACAAGCTTGGAAGCAGGAGTGGCATCCACTTCTGTAAATAGTTTGCCTCCAGAAACTCTATGAACCTGGGGAAAGGATGAAAGTCGCGCATGCAAGTGTCAAGGACTTTCGTTCATAGGGTCACTATGAGTCGCCTACGACTCAATGGCACTCAACAACAACAGAATGTTTTTAGGTGTGTTGGCTTTCTAAAAACTTGTCTTAGTATGGAATCTCTGCCAGTACCTGTCTACAAAGGATGTTGGTATTTGAGACACCAGTGATTTAGCTTTCAGAATTAGAGAAACATGAAGGTCACCACAGCAAGTCAGAGTGGTGAACAGACAAATGGTGATGATCACTTTAGACATTATACTTGGTAAAGTAAAGGGTAATCAAAACCAAGGAATATTCCCAGAGATCGAGAGATGCTGTATCTGAAACAATAGGTTCAAACATGGTAATGATTTTGAGAATGGCACAGTACCCGGCAATCTTTCAGTCTGTTTGAGCATAAAGTCTGTGTATGAGAACCAACTTGATAGCTTACCAACAACACCTGGAATCAACTATAAGGAGTAAAGTACAAGTCAGATCCAATGCATCAGTCTAGCAGATAATCTCTCTGCCTTTTCCTTATAATATCAAACACTAAGGAAGAAGAATCAGAATTTTAGTTTCACTTGCCTAGTGGAATATCTCCTGTAAGTCAGTCAATCTAAACTTTGCTGTCAGTTTCTTATCTCCTAAGACAGAATGGAGGCTGGTAGAGCACTCGATAATACTAATTTTACATTAGAGAGTTGTTGAGTGGTGCAAAGAGGTAAGTGTGAAGGGGCTAGTAAAAAGAGTGCCCATTTGGACCACTCTTAGACACTTAGGAAGGAAAACCTGATAATCTGCTCTTCAAAGATCATAGCCAGGAAAACCTTCAGAGACTCTTCTACTGAGCACAGAATCTTTCCTACGGTGAGCAGTGCTTTGTTTCAAGGGCAGAGTGGATCTACATGGTCATAAAACACAAGGAAGTAAGCATGACAACATAATTTAAAAAGCAAAAGCTCATTGCTTTCAATTCAGAATCAACTCAAAACTAACCCTCCAAGTGTTTCCAAGGCTACAAAAATCACACGGAGTTTCTCCTGAAACTGATGGTGGACTTGAACTAACAGAAAGGTGTGAGCTTTTGGGTTGCCAAATGCAACTAACTATGGACTATGATACAAGCTCCCTTAGGAAATGGTAGGTGATAATAATTGCTGGTCTGTGATAAGTAAGTAGTGAGCATGAAAAGGCAGGTTTTCTTATAACAGAATAAAATTACAGTAGAGTGACCTAAGAACAGGGTGGCCTCATTAGAAAGTCAGACAACCAAACTGAGTTAGACATATGCAAATATTCTAAGTGGCATTGAAAGAAAGATATGTAGATGTAGGCTAAATAAATAGCAGAAAATAAACACAAGAAAACCTAAATGATGGCTTGAGAAGGTGATACCAAGTTTGGAAGACAGGTTAGAAAAATACCTCAATTACGAGGAAATGAGACTGGAATTTTGTGGAGCGTCGATGGGTGATAGGTTTGAGTAGAAAGCTGTTGCTGTAATAGCACAAACAGAAGGAAATACTACCAAGTCAAACTCCATTCTGATGACAGCCTGTAGATGGGACTACCATGAGACATAGAGTTTCACTGCATTGTTTTCAGCAGATCATAACGTTACTCTGGAGGAGGCTGAACCCTGTACAGTACCACCATGGAAGCATGCAAGTCTCCGGGGCAGACAGGTGGTGACTATGAATGAGGCTCCCTGGCTGGAAATCAAACCTGGTTGTACTTCATGGGAGGTGAGAATTCTATCACCGAACACTCATTGCCCACTAGAGTGGAAGGTGACATAATGAAAGTGGGGTGGTGACAGGATTTGTCTGGGGAGATAGTGAGGCTGAAAGTCTGGAAGTGGGGAAAGTCCAAAGGCAGACAGATCAGCCAGGGGAATCTGGAAGAATTTATAGGACATTTATGGAAGGGAGGATAAACTGAAGTATGTGGCTTCCCTATTTGCTTTTATAAATCACATCTTCTTTCTAACACTCATAAAGAAAATCATGAACTGCCTAAAGGGGGGGGGAGATATCCTAACTGACACAGGAATAGAGGACCAAATATCTCAAAAAAGCCATTAGAGTTCTGTTGAAAATGTGAAGCTATTCAAGTCCTGCAGGTTAGATAGCAATGAAACATAATGTTTAACTACTTGAGAGAAAAAAAGAGAGATTGAGTGATAATTAGGAGAAAAAAATATTCATTTGAAAAATGTACTATGAAAATCAATCAGTCTTTATTCTAAAAAGACAAAACCTGATTATATCATTTTAATTTGTTCATTTCTTTAGAATAGTCTGAGACTCAATCTTACATAAGAGATTCCTATGAGCTGATAAGCCATACTGTCAGATGTTGGCTCCAGTACAGCTTATCAACGAAGTATGCAGTGTATCAGAAACAAAGGGCTTCTTTGTATCATACATGCAGATACACTTTTCAAAATGACTCATGCTTGTTATGATACGTATGATTCTTATGGCTCCCAGACACTTGTATTTTTATATCCTAAAGAGCCACTTATATTTGGGAGAGGAGCAAGAGGGTAAAGACGAGAAAAACCTGGACTCATGTCCTTAGAGGATAAAAGACATATTTTAAATATTTTCTTTAAAAGTGGCCTTGGTTTGAATTCACAGCATCATTTTATTTATTTCGTCTCAATAAAACGAAACAAAGAAAACCAAAATTTCCCCACTATACTGTGAACTCCAACTCAGAAGTCTGTGATTTATTGGTGTTTAATAGTTGCTGCTGTTGAAAGATCTGAACTCTGTTCTATCTCGCACCATCCTTATTCATGTGTCTAACAGTACAGTGAGAAATTATTTTTCTTTAGCTTCTTTTTTAATTGATATTTTAACAAAAATTTATAGATAACTTGGATTTCCTTTCACTCATTATTGCACATTTACATCCCTCTCCCCCACCCCCCCGCAGTAGTTTGCATTTCTTTTTAAAAAGATTCTTTCATTCTTGCACAATTTCTTCCCTTCCACCCCAGTCTACTTTGCTATTATTATTCTGGCCTATTATTGGACAGTTCCAATATTGCCTTGAAAAGGGTGTTATCAGTAGAAGGGTGAAGCTACTGAGCTAAATTTAAATTCTCTTTTGCTCTAATAAATAAAAGTCTCAGTAGAGTTGATTCTGACTCAAATGACCCCATCAATGTCAGATAGGGTCTCCCTTGTTTCACAAGTTTTTCTTCTTTGACAGTAGATTGCCAGGCCTTTCTTCTGAGGCACCTCTGAAAGGACTACTGATTATCCACTAAACACTTTACACATTTTCACAAAGATAACACTGTCCATAGAATCATGGTATATGAAGAGTACTTTTGATTGAGTCACTGTTGATAGGAACTTACACAGAACTCATACTCTCCAATACCAATTCAATACTTCTCATCTAATGCCTAAAAGCAAACCTAGCAATTCTATTCCCCACTAAGATACAAAACTCAGTAAGTCTTCTTGTTGTATGTAAGTCTGTTCCCTTGACCTCTAGTTTATGTATCTGCCAAATTAGCAGAACACTGATAAGCAAGTTGATGCCATAATACTCACATACAAACATCACAGACTAGAAGATATTTCTTTTTTTTTTCAGCTCAGGATAGAATGAATGAAAAATTGTAAACCACTTCCGCCACTCATACACACATGAATACACACTGCTCTGCTTTTTAAACAGATAAAGTCTGCTCCTATTTAAGATAAGATGGAACATTTTCTTCAGTAGACTACTTACCTGTTACAGGTGGCAACTTAAGGCTGCTATTTTTATGCTACAAGGTTTAAGCTCTGTTGCTACTCATTAAAAACATGTGATTGAGTGCTATTTCATTGGACTTGTGAAGAATTAAATTTAGGACAAAGAACATTATTTAAGGCATTAATATTTACACTAAAAATTAGAATGCAGCTCTAATTTAATAAATATAAGGAAAAAAGGGGGGGGTTAGCCTAGTTCAAGAGAGAAATCCAGGAATTATTGCGTTTAGGATGATAATCAGATTACCTATGTCTGATTTCAATACGCCTCAGCAAAGTACTCAATCATTAAAACTTTGCTATGTTGTTTTCTGAGTGTATGATTCATGTATTTATCCACCCAACATTTATTGTTTAATTTACAGGTGCCAAAATCATAGAATTCCAGGTTCTGTGAATACACAAATGCAGAAGACACTATATGTGTTTTTGAGAAACACACAGTTCAGTGGAGAGACAGTAATGTAAATAAATAATTTTAATTGATGAGAAGTGCTCACAAATGTTTATACAATGGGTCTGTGATGACAGACATGGTGTATTTGCTTGAAGATAAAGGGAGATTTCATACAGTGGCAAGCGAGCAATATTTTGAAGGAAGAACTAGAGCTTCCTGGGCAGATTCAATAAAAACCAAAGGAAGGAAAACATAAATAGTTATGTGAATTAAGTGACCAAGATTCAGTAACTGTTCACAAATAACACCCTGCTGGACAGATATTAGTGGAGTAGAGAGGGCAGACGAGGGGAAGCAAAGGATTAGACTATAAAGAGAAGACAGCAAGGACCCAGGGAAATTTATTTAGCCTCAGTTTCAATCTCTAAAATACAAATTAGAAATATAAATTCACAGGGTGATTGTGAGGGTAGAATGAGGAAAAACATATGAATGCATTCTGTGAGTTGCAAAGCATGCTACAAATATTATTTACTAATTATGCTGATGTTCATTCAATGAGTGAAATAGAGGCCACTTCATTATAAAGATATGTATCTTAGAAACAGCAATTCCAAGAGGCATGTTTTTCATTCCTCTTTCAACAGAAATGCTGTTTCAGGGCAGAACCAGTAAGAATATAAGGAATGCAAAATAAGATCTCTTTATATTACATTATTTTCATTAATGTCTATGAACATAATTAATTAGTCGACTAGGGTATTCATGATAAAATATGGATCATATTTTAGATCGATCATTCACAGAAAAATTGCCTCTGGCCAAATTATTGCTCCTATATACAAACTACATGTTTGTTTGTCTTTTTTTTTTTTTTTTGCTTTTCCAAGTCATTTAATTTCCAAACTCATGTAATCTTAAATATAATTTAACTATGTGTGGAAAAAGATTTTTATACTTATCCTCACTCACATATACAGTCAAAATAAAAAAAATATAATAATTTTATAGTCTATCTGGTATAGTGTAGTGGTTATGAAACCAACATCCAATTCCCAAATAAGAATATTTTTATAACCCGTTTTCTGAAATTGATGTGCAATGAATCTGACACAAACCCAGGGTTTAGCAAGAGTCAGCCTCCGGGCACTCTTCTTTGTCTCTGTCTTCCTGCAGCATATTCTTGAAGCAGAAGCACAGCCTGAACAGAGGAACTTTAAAAGGAAGAACTGACTTATTCCACCTCGCTCCACAGCCCTTGTAATCCGTGTCCATCTAACTACTGATTGTTTAACTAATGAAGTAGATATTGGTGTGGCTTAACTTCTTATACTTTCTCTTTTGAGAATTATTATAATACTATTTCCCTTTGCAAAACTCTCCCCTTTCTTCCTAACGTGCCCTGGTGTTGTATTATAATGCGTGAGAGACCGGGCTGTTAAACGAAAGATAGGAAATTTGAATCCACTAGCCATTCTGAGGGATAAAGACGAGGAGTTCTCTCTCATTAAGATTTCCAGCTTCAGAAACTTAATGGAGAACAGCCATGAGCAGAAATAGACTAGACAGTAACAGGGATAATTGGGTTCTGCTGTTAGAACATGGGTTTCTGTGTCTTCGGGTTATGAAAGCGTTTAATGTAGTCACTGCTAATGGAAGAGTTGATGTTTCAAGTTCATCTAAAGCCACAGTAGATAATAGGCCTGGCATTGTACTTGAGAGAAGCGAGAGAGAGAGAGAGCGCACGCACAAGCACGAGCGATCAGTCATTGAAAGTCCTGTTACAATTGACCAAACAACATGTAGAGTACAACTTAGAGCAGACACATGCCCAGGCTTAACCAGAGTACCCCTTTCCCCATCCATAGTTATTACTGAGGAACGTCAGTGAGTTTCATCAAAGTCAATTGTACTGAGCTAAGATGACTGGCAGATATATTTGAACCTCAGAAAGGAGTACTGGGACTTTTACCTTCAAGGATAGGTCAGATGTGGAAAGCAAATCCAAGAGATCAAATGACTCACACAGGGACCTCAATGAACACATTTGGCTTTGCATTCAGCCATGCTTGGAACAAGCTCAAGACACCAGACTTTTCGGACACTTAAATTAGGAAACCTCTTTCTTGCTTAAAGTTAATCTAGGTCAAATTTTCTGTCACCTGTAATGTGATTAGTATACAGAATCCACACAATTAACTTATGCAGTATCTTGCTTGCCACAGAAAAGGAAAAAAAAAATAGCACTTACATATTGACTGTTGTTTCCCCTTCCTCAAAAATAATCATAATAAAAGAACACTAAATCTTGCTGCAGTCAAGTCAGAACTCAAAGTTGATCTCAACTCTTTTCATTTTCCAAAGCTATAAATCAAACAGGGGACTTTTTCCCCCCATTTGGAGTGAGTAGTGAATTGAAACTGCCAAAGAGGCACCCAGCCTTTGGGTTAACAGGACAGTCCTCTAAGGAGTAGGCCATAGGAGCTCTTACGGTTATTCTTCATTGATTCCTTGTTGATTTTCTTGCTGTTGTATATGGTGGACTCAGAACCAACCTATAGCTGACCCCCCCAAGGGGTTTTCAGAGGCAGTTAAAACCGCAAGTGGAGACTGCCCATCCTTCTCCCACAAAGCAGCTGGTGCTTTAGAGATTGCAGTACAGGTTCTTACCACTAGGCCACCAGAGCTCCCTCCTGTTGTTGTTGTTGTGTACCCTCTTGTTGTTGTTGTGTACCATCTAGTCAGAACCGACTCATAGTTGACCCTCCTGTCACTTTTCAAAAGCAGTTAATCGAATGGGAGGAGATTGTCCATCTTTCTTGTGCAGAGCAGTTAATGGTCTCGAACCGCATGCCTTCAGGATTGCAGCTTAGCTTCTTATCATGAGGCACCAGAGTTCCCTAGTTATCCTTAATTTTCTGAGCTCTTCTTGCATAGCCTTAGCTGATTCCACCTATCTACACAGCTATGCTATACTTGCGATTTCTAAATTCCTAACTTGACATGCTCTCATGACTCTGTATGGAATAGATTATTCTGCTCAGTTGCGAAACAGTATTTCGTGTGACCTGATGCTCAAAGATACTTGATTCTCCTTTTACCTTTACTGCCCTGGAGCTACATTCAAGAGGCAATAGAAAATAAAGTATGTTTAAGTTACACTCACAGCGTGGTTTTAGTTTCTGGTTTGCAGTTGAATTATACATATCATTATGTCTTTTCACTGGCATTTTTATCCTCAGAAGGTACCTGGTCCTTTTCCATTGTGGAGCTCTGCTGGGACAATATTTTCATATCATTCTCTTACTAGATTTTTTTTGGAAGAAGAGCTTACTGAGCACCAGGTTAAGTACATTTTTTTTGGTTGCATAGCAACGGTAACTTTATTTAAAGAAGCGAGCATTGCCATTTTTCTTTTCAATAGCAGTTGCCTATTTTCTTCTGAAAAATCTATGTATCTGGCATATGGAAAGTCAATTATTTGGGGTAAAAGTTTGAGCCTTCTGACAATTTGTATGAGCATCTCACATAATGTCAGCCAGTTGGAATGAACAGGTCTGTTCTTCCATAAAAAACCCAAAACAAATCCACTCCTACCAAGTTGATTTCTGACTCATAGTGACCCTATTGAACAGAGTAGAACCACCCTGCAGGGTTTGTTCCGCAGGCTGTAAATCTTTATGAAAGCAAGTTCCATGTATTTCAGCTATTCGAATGGCTGGTAGTTAACACACAAGCACTTTTAAAACCACACCACCAGGACTTCTTGTGCTTGCAGAAATGAGCACAAATCTGCAAAATAATTCTCAGCTAATGAGAGCAAATTAATCTTGGATTCCACTGACATGGAAAGATTCTAACTGGAATCAAGCCTAAGGGCTAGTGGTAATTATGTTGCCATGGATTCCAACGTGTTAATATTTACATTCCTTGCTAAAATGTAACCTTTTAAAGACTATAATGATTAAATTTTAAGCAACATTGTTATGCTTCGATTATGAACATGTCTTCAGATTTAATATGTATGCGTCTATGTTTAAGCATGGATCAAAGTATGGTCATTGTTAAAAGGTCCAAGAATATCCCTGATTAGTCTCTCAACTCCTAAAATTGATGTTGGTGTTTTAGGTGCCATCCAGTCCACTATGACTCATATCAACCCTACAGACAATATATCTAAACCTTGTCTATTCCTGTACCATCCTCATAATCTCTCCCAAACTCAAGCACATTGTTAGAATCACAATGTCAATCCAGCTTCTTGAGAGTTGTCCTCTTTTTCACTAATGTTCTACCTTTCTCAGTATAGGGTCTTTTACAAAGCACGGGGGCATCCTGACAAAATACCCAAAGTATGTGAATTGTTTGTAGTTCCATGATCCTTGCCTCTAAAGAGTCCCCTGATTTCACTTCCTTCAAGGCAGATTTGCTTGTTGGTTTTTTTTGTTTGGTTTTTTTTGGCATAAACTGTATTTTTTATTGTCATTTAACTAGCAGTATATCACCACTTTATATATTTATATAAAAAGGGTTTTTTGAGTCTCCACTGGGATATATATCTTTAGGCTGGATGGCAAAGATAATTGATTAGGTAAAAGGTGGAAAGAATTTTCACTTTGTGGAACACATGTTGTAACAGATAAGCACACATTTAATTGCTTAATCGAAGTTAAGAATACATATTATCATTCAAAGTTATCTGTATACAAGGGGACTTAAAAAAATGTCAACTGATAATGGTACTACACAAACTAAACCAAGTAGGTGTTCTATCGAATGGGATATAGTCATTTTTTTTAATCCTAATCTCTCTCAAATCAAATCTGAGTAATAGAAAGAAACACCAGCCTCAAAGAAGAAAATGTTAAACATGAATCCAGTAAAGGTAATGGCAACTGACAATGTTTACCTTTCCAATTAGGAGAGACACCTAGCTAAATCAGATCACTTACAGCATGACAGACAATATTGGTTCCCAAATGTAGAAATGATGAAGTCATAAATAAAGGTTTGAAATCAATCAGCCAACCAATCAATCACCAATTAAGTAAGCAGTTTCTCTCTACAGTCATACTTTATTTCTATTTTGATATAATGCATTTTGAGTACTTACATTTGAGAGGAGAGATATGACAATTGCTTGATTTCCTATAACAGGGTAGTAATTTGATAACCAGGGAAAGTTCGAGACAGTGATTTCTATGACAGTGAGTTTTGTCCAAAAGATGCAACTGGACATGACACATTGTAATCCCTGAGTGAAAAAAATAATAAAATAAAATAAAAAATAATTGATGATCACTTTTACAGAGCACCGTCTTACTGTTTTACTTGGAGAGCGACAATCATTTTGTGTAGCATAGTGGATACTACAAAGGCAGGAGGAATTTGATTCTGAATATTGGTCTTCCAATATTCACTGAGGAGGAACACACAAGAAGTAACTCGTAGTTTAATCCTTGAGAGCACCCTAAATCTTCCTTAACAGGTTTTTAGAGACACTTTATGTACCATTTGAGTAAGTGAAAGAAAACAAAGCTTCAATTTTTTTAAGAACTGAGCCTCCTAAGCATTCTAGGAGGACTATTATGTGCAAAAACATATAGCAGCAGCTGTGATTCCTCCCTTTATTAATTGTTAAAGAAAATATTTTATGTGTCTTTGTGTGTATGTATGTATATATTTTAAGTTTTTTCAAAATTCACATACTCTGAACATATACATAATCTAGCAGTTTCAATCTTTGCATGAACTAAACTTGATGCACTTTGGAAATCAGTTTATTTTGGATATGGCAAATGCAGTGGATGTCTCTCAGAAATAAAATACTTGTTAGTCAAATTTGTGTCTTCTAGATTGCAACACCC
>NW_006399892.1:5403086-5421541 GCF_000299155.1 Elephantulus edwardii | reverse complement strand
AACAACAACAACAACAATACCTTGATAGGTATATCCATCACTTAAATGTTACTGAATGAAAAACATTTCAATAGTTAGTAAATTAAATTAATGATATGTTAGCCTACTTTACTATGTTATACTCAGCATGGTGGCACAGCTATAGATACTAGAACTGTGTATGAAAAGAAAAATTAAGGATTGCATTTCCAATAAAAGTGACAATGACTTTTCAAATATTAAAAGAGATTTTATCAATAAAGAGAATGTATAAACTGTATTAAGCAGGTGACAGTGCCCTCTTGAGGAAGTCATTGAGATTTGACACCAGCTACCTGTCTTCAGAATTGTGTAGGTAAAAATGGATAATCTTTTCTGTATCATAAATCACTGTCCTCATTTTTCACAACATTCTAAATAAGCACAAGTGCAAATAAGGAACTATTCACACTGGTGCTTTAGATATTGAAAGCTGGCCATTAGAACATTCAGATTTTAGGCAAAGATAGATTGAGTAGTTTTATTTGCTTAGTACAATAAATACATGTTGCAGTAACAAATTATTGAGACTACATTGTGACTTTCTGCGAAATATTTCTATCAGATGTTTTATGAAGATGCAACTAACCAGGCTATGGAGAATAAAGTAGTTTTCTGGAAGAACAGTGTTACTTGTGATTCCGTCATTGGCATTAGACGAACACTCTTTGACTTAACGTATTTTGGCCATGTCTTCTAAAGAAAGAACACAATGTCCAATCTAAGAGGTTAGTGAAAAAACTTTCTGTTGAAGTAGGAGAATCCTGTGACTCTATTTTTCTTTGAAGCACCATCATGTACACACATGCAGTCAGGCATAAACACATACACACCTTACATACACATACACATACACACGTGCACTCCTTTACCCCAAATTGCACGCAAAACATAGTTCTTTTCTGGAAGCTGCTATCATAGATTATGTGCAATTGAAAAACAAATATGCAGAAAACAACTTGGAGTAACCTATACAAATAAGTGAAAAAGGGAGACATGGGGGCAAAATTACAAAGCAAGTGATAAGTATTATTCAGAGATTCCAATATAGAAAATATCAGAATTAAAGAAAGAGAAAAGATCTAGAACTCAGATGGATTTATGCTCTTAAACTTACAGTAATTTCAGTGTGTTATTATTCTGCTAGAACAAATTTATAAAATACATTTGAAATTACAAGTCATTCATTTGTAGGGGTATATGCTTTAAAGAAAATATAGAACTTGTTATGTATATTTCTTGTAGACCACAAAAGAGATATGAGAGAGTGGAGAAAGGGGAACGTGCACATAAAAAATCACTTTAGAACAGACTATTCAAATGTTAGTATCTAGAGATTTAGACGGATGTAGAAGGGGTGGGTGTTGTTGATGATGGGGTAAGGGTGAAAAATCTACTCTGTGCTCATAGTTTAAATGACGCACATGTTTACTCACAAGCCTTAGCTTTTAAAACAAGAAAGAGAAACAATAAAAGAGGAAAGAATGCCACAATAGGTATTATCATTATGTTATTTTCCAAGAAACTACTGCAAGATTACTAAATAAAATGAATTCATTTTATAAGTAATCATGTCATAACTGTTACCTTAAAATTGTATTACTGAGGATGCTAAGATTGTTGCTATTGTTAGGTGCTGTTGAATTGAGTATGACCCACAGCGACCCTAGGAACAACAGATCTAAACTCTGTCCTACTCTACGACATCTTCACGCATCCTGACATACTAGAGCCCATTGCAGTAGTCCCCATGTCAATCCACCTGGTTGAGGGTCTTCCTTTCCTTCACCAACCCTCTATGTTTCCGAGCATTATGTCCCTCTCCAAGGAGTAACCGCTCCTAGCAACATGTTTGAAGTATATGAGGTGAAGTTTATCATCTCTTCTTTCAAAGAACACTCTGGCTGAACTTTCTCAAAAAATATATTTATTGTTCTTCTGGTAGTTCATGGAATGTTCAGGACTTTTTTCCAACACTACTGCTCAAAAGCATTAATTCTTCTTTGGCCATCCTTACTCATCAGAAAGACCATGGCCTGGATCAAATGCATCTTAGTCCTCAAACTGACATCATTACGTCTCAATAATTTGGAGAGGTCCAAGTCTCCTGATTTCTTGACAGCTGGTACCAAGAGTTTTGTGGCTCCAAGTAAAATAATGTTGTTGACAGTTTCAGTCTTCACTCCATCTATCATAAGATTGTACTGTTTCGTTGTTTTTCAATGCTGCACAGTATTCTATTGTGTGAATATGCCATAGTTCTTCTATCCATTAGATTATTGTTGGGCTCTTGGGTTGACACTATTGAAGGCAGGCTGGCACTTTCTCAGATAGTTGGAAATAAAAATACCATTTGAACTACCAGTAATGAACAAGAGTTCTAATCTCTCCACAACCTCACCAGTGTTTGTTGTGTGCTGCCCTGTTGTACTTTGTTACTGTTGCTGGGATGTGATGGTATCTCACAGTTGTTTTAAGAGAGAATAACTCTCTCAACCTCCTGACAATATAGACACAGATGAGCACTTAGCTTTCATGATATCACAAGTTCTTGATTGTTTCCCCGTCTTTATTGTTCCAGATCCTATCTCCATCCGACACCCACCCACACCTTTCTTCTGGTATTAAATTTGTCTTGACAATGTCATGATATCCAACGCCATTTCTATGAGGATAGTTTGGATATCTATAGCTCTAAAATTACCTCTCCGTTCTATTCCATTTTTTTAATATATATACTTCCTCCACCCTCAAGTCTCCTGGGCATCTGTTGATCCTTGAAATATTCTGGTTACCAAAATTGAATCCATAAATTCGCCTTCATAAAGCATTCCTCGATTCTCTGTTTGGTAAATGTTTCAATGACCAAGCTGTTGCCAAGCATTATGTTGGAAACCTCCTTTATAAATTCTTCTTTTCATCAAATTAGCTATCCTACTTTGCATATTTTTTTCTCCTTACTCTCTTTCTCTAAATATTCCTCCTAAATTCTGCAATTCTATTTTAGATTTGTGTGTCTTCCTTATGTAATATAACAGTAGATTTCTAAATAGCTCCCAACATTGTTATAAATGCAAAATGTTGAATAACAAGATATTGTGTTTCCTTGCTCCAACCTATTCTGTCAATGGATAAAATTTTCATCTTTGTCAAACACAAAAAATGTATAACATGACATTTGTCTTAACCTTACATTCAAGATCTTGTACAAGCCGTTCTCATTTTGACATGCTAATCTTTTGAGTGCCCCCTGCTCATTCACATTGTAATACTCGGTGGCAAGTCTCTTTTTTTTTCTTTGTTTTTTCAAACTATTCCTTCCTTTAGGAATGTCCTGAATTAGCATCCAGATATTCACGTCCTTTTTTTGTTTTTAGGTGGATGTAATATTCTATGAGGCTCTATTCACCCATGTGCCATAATGGGACAATGTAAGTAACTCAAATTATCTCAATGCAGACATTATACTGGACTCTTAGTGTGCACTATTTAATGAAAGAGGTTTCTTTTTCCAGTTATCTATCACTAAGCTGCACTGCAGTTGCAGGCATTTTTAAAAATCCATCAGCTGCTCTAGGAGATGAAGATAGGCCATCCCCTCTTGGGCCATTTACAGCCTCTGAAAACCTCACTGGAGGGCCAGGTGAGTAAGTTCCGACTCGACAGCAATGAGAGAGAGAAAAAAAAATTACTATCTGTACTTCCCTTTATGGCACTTATTACACTTTACTGCACATTGCATTTACTGTTATGCCTTTCCTTTCTAAATAGCAAACCAAGTGAAGTCAATATCTCTGTCTGCTTCTTTGCTTATGTTAAGCATAGTGCTACATATTGCCAACATTCTGATTTGAAACAAACTGCAGAAACATTTAAAAAGTATTGAGAATTACCATATTTTGAAATAATTTACACACACACATTTATACTTCCTCTTCATTTGTCGACTATCTTTTTATTCAACATTTGCACTGAACACAATTTTGAAAATTCTCAGGGGACTCCTTTATTGGCCTCCCATGTAATTCCCAGAGGCTTTGACCGTGACTCCATACAAGAAATGACAGCCAACTGGGCTTATTTTATTTGTTCGGGTCAACTTGGTCAGGAAACAGAAGAAACAGACCAACACTCAGAACATACAAGACCAGGAATGGACAAGGGGTAAGATCCTGAAGATGTCACAGAGGTGGGTGAAGGGAGGCAAGAAGTGGAGAAAGGGACACAATCCACAATCGGCAGAGGATGAGAAAGATCCCTCTTCAGGGATTGGGAGATAGCGGAGGGTTGGGGGCAGGGTGGTGGTGTGAGCCACACCCACCACTAGCACCACCCCAGGCCCTGCAGGCTCCACAGTGAAGTGTAGTGGAAAAGTGATGGTCTGGTGCACCACATCCATCCTGGGGGACAGATGGTGAGCAACTGGGGATGGACTGTGGAAAGGGCATGGTCTATCCTTCACTTAATGGCACTTTTTCATAAAGACCTGGTCTTTGAAGATTAACCACGCTGACAAAATAAGGAGTGAATATATATATATATAATATAAATTTATACATATATTCACGTAACTATGATAATTTTAAATAATTATTGCAATATTGATGTGACACAAAACATAACATTCTTATGTCAATACCGTGTAAGTAAGAATCATCGAATCAGCATGCAAGAAGAAATGAATAAGTTTCTTATGTTTAGAAAAAAATCACATCATCTGTCTTTGCAACTTAAACACCAGAACTTATCCACTGTTTTGACAGCTTTCAAAATGCCAAGAAAAGCATAACCAGACTCTGCAACCTTTCTATTATACCTAAAAAAGAAGAAGAAGAAGAAGAAAAGAAGACAAGTACTCAAACAAACAAGTGTTTAATTGACCAGCAAGTCTTGAAATATTTGCACATATTGCAGTGCTATTGACGGCTGCCTTTCTACATTAATGGGTGAGGCTGCACACTCAGCTAATGGAAACTTCAGTGCCCTAACTTGCTGAACACTGTCGATCAGAAGCCCTAGTAGGTAGTTGCAGCGGGAATGCCACTTGGATTCACATGATTACTTTTTTTATTAACTTTCCTACTCCCATTGCTGCCATTCATCCCCTGTTGTACACAGGAATAGACACTCAGGTCCATGAACAGAAAGATTGTTATCCTCAATTTCCTCCCCGGACCCCCATCCCTTAGATAAGCATCTGTTTATTTCTTAGCAATAGTAAAACATGTGTTTTTTAAAGTAGCATTACCTTTTAAAATAACAGCAAACTCATTCAGTGGTATTAGCACACAACATGAGGAGGAAACAAATTGGATCACTATATTTGAGAAGAAATTGCCCTGTCCTAATGAAAATAAGTGTAGGAAGCAAAGCACTGCCAACTGAAGCAATCGCCTTTCAGGCAATTCCCTTCTTTGCAGGGCTGTCGAGTACAATTTCAGATTGACTTAACTCGCATGTTGTACTGATCTCTTTGGGGGCTTTGGATGCTCACTGCCTCAAATTGCAGGGCTCCACACACTCAAGAGGTTTGATTTTCAGTTACAAAGCTGAAAATTGTAGCCACAATAATTAGTAGTGACTGAATTTCAACATGCTAAACAAAAAGCATGTACTTAAACACGTACTGTGGAGAAGAAAGCAACTTGAGCGGAAAAAATGAAGTACTTGAATTTGAATCTTAAGGCAATCCTCTGCTAAAACATTTTCATAACTCTTAAAGTATCCCCAGACAATAAGGAAGCAAACAATTCTAATAGTAGGCAGAAGAGTATGATACACTAGGTAATTCCCTTTTGGAAGAATCAAATTTCCAAAGAAAACGCATATTGTATCCACTTTGAGCAGTACTTAGTGGTAGAATTCCATCCTCACAGTCATATAAATGGATATGCACAAATGCAAAACAAAACCACTACAGAGTTTTGTGTTGAAATTAAATAAAAAAAACTCCTCAAAATTATTTTTCACTATACAATTTTAAAAGCTTAATTATTAATATGGTAAAACAATTCATGTTAAATAGAAGAGAGGAGGATAAAAAAAAGACTTCAACATTTGTCTTGGGGTGGGGGAGGATCCCACTTCTCTCCTCCATTGTGTATCCCATTGTGCTTTTCTGCTCCAGGGATTGTCCCTATAAATTTCAAGGGATCCTCAAGGGGAAATAGCTTTTCATTCTTTTTCTCAATTGTTTGCTTTTTCTTAATCTGGTCTTTAGTTATCAAGTCAACCACATACACAATAGAATACTTATCTGGGTAATTTATGTCTTTCATGATCCAGATTGTATCTCAAAGGACCCACAGTGACAGAACGTTACTGACTTTTTAGGATGGTTGAGCATGCAATGAGTAAAATATCTACCTAATGAATTGTGGAACAACTGAATTTTTGCTTCATCTTGGTTTAGCCAACCTAGCTGAAACTCAAGAAATGTTTGCAATTTTCTGATTAATGGTGGATATGCTCCATGCACAAAAGTGAAGCCATTTATCACGTATTTAAACTAATTCAATATATCACTTTGAAGTCAAGTGATTTAAATCACTGTTCATGTGTAAAAGTCTTAAGTGAATACAATTTTACAGCAAGCCAATTACAAGGTATTCCTTTCTTTTACAAATGTCACACACCTTGTATTGAGCAAAAAAAGCCAGACACAATTGTGTACAATACCCTGCTTCCATTTATGTGATGTTCTAGAAAGTGTGATTATAATATATGGTGTTTAATAGCAGAAGAATCATTTCCTAGAACCATCGGGGCAAAGGATAGGACTGGAAGGAGAGTAATGTAAAGAATGAAGATATTTTCTAAGATCTAGTAGAAAGTGTTAAATTTACTTAAAGCAACAAACATACATCTATCTAAGAAATTCGTGGAAATTATATTGCAATTAAGTACATTTATCTGGAAACAATGGGCATAGTCATGCTTATCCGTGTTATGTATTTGAGTGTGCAAATCATAACAAATTATGGATACTATTGAGAAGAATGGGAATCCTAGACCACTTAATTATGCTCATATTACCTGTTGTCTAAATAGAACAAGAGAAATGTATATGATTTAAAATCAGAAATAAAGTGTATCAGGATTGCATCCTTACTCCGTATCTACTTGATCTGTATTCTTTTTTTTTTTAGAGACAGATCCTTTTTTTTTTCAAATTTTATTTTATTATTTTTGGGTGCGTGTACTGTCAAATCAGATCTGACTGGTACAGGAGGAGATTGTCCCTCCTTCCCCGGCAGAGCATCTGGTGGATCCGAACCGTGCACCTCTGGGATTGTAGTTGCAGCTCCTTGCCACTAGGCCACCAGAGCTCCCCTTGATCTGTATTCTGAACAAATCATTCAAGAAACTGGACTATAACGGTGCAACATCAGGATAAGCAGAGACTTTTCAATAGCCTGCATTATGCAGATGACACACCTTTTCTTCCTGAAAGTTAAGAGGACTTGAAGTACTTTCTACAGAAGTTCAAACATTATAGATTTAAATGTGAATTACATATCAAACTCAGGAAAACAAAAATTCTCACCACTGGAACAACAGGTAGCATAGTGATGTTATTGTTACTCTGTGCTTTCAAATCACAACCTACTCACAGCGGACTCTCCAGCAGGTTTTCAAAGGCAATAAATTGCAGGGGAGGAGATTGCTCACCTTTCACCCACAGAGCAGCTGGAGTATTTATATTGATAGCTTTTAGGATTGCAACACAGCTGCTTACCACTAGGCCACCAGAGCTCCCTAAGGTAGTGAAACATTGTAGTATGTAGTGTAAAGTCAGAAATGACCTATAGCTGGCCCTACAGAGAGTTTTTAGAGACAATTTAATTACAGGAGAGGAGATTGCTAACCTTTCAATTGTTGAGAAGCTGGTGGATTTAAACTGCCTCCCTCTGGATTGACAGCACAATTGAAGTTATCAACTATTTCATTTTACCTGGATCTAAAATCAACAGCTGTGATTGATCAACCCCTTAAGTAAGCCTCTAATAGGATACAGTGTATATCCCACCCTAATCCTAAACTCTCAAACACAATGAATAATACTTCAGCACAAAACAATTAATGGCTAAGGAAGACATTTTGAAGAATAGACATTGGACACTACAGATCACCTTTTGACTTTTCTCACCAGTAACCATCATTTGAAGAATGATTTCCCTCTTACAATCATAATAGGAACTATATTCATGAAAGTGCACAAGCCAGCAACTTTATACCCCATGCCTTAATGTCTCTTATTTAGATAGTCAATTTCTGACTCTCCCATTTCTATCAAACTGGTACTCTGAAGAATCAAACATGTTCTTTCTTTGACAAATCTTGTGTATCAGTCCTAACGTTTCACATCTGCATCCATAAGCAAAGTCCAGTTAAGAATAAGCTATCAACTTGCAACATAACACAAGCCCACAGAATAAAGCATCACCTCTCTTGTTTTGTTCAACTCACCTCCAGTCATCAGAGGCTAGACATACCACATTGCCTATCACAACAAAAAGCAAAAGTCTGATAGTGAATTGGAATGGGAAGTTTAAATACCTGTTACATAAAACAGGGGAGAATAAAGGTATGAATGGTTGGCTCATGCTGTCCAGAAGATGGGCTGATATTCAATATGAGAAGAGCTAAAGAGGGATCCACACTGGACACACTCCTACACTTCTCAGGGATATCTGGAGAAAAGGGAGTAGGGGGAAATGCCAGAGCTATTATACACGCCTTTCCCACATCAACCCGAAACTGTTTTCTTCTCACCAGTTGCTGCAGTCCCAGGTCCATGAATGTTGCTCTGATTACCAAAAGCAGAAGTGATTCCTGTGCAAATAACTGTAACAATACCCTTAAGCCTGTATGTAAGAATTCAAAGGGTCTAACGGACTGGATTGTACCTTCATCTCATCTTACAAAAAGTAGGCTTAAAGGTGAATACCACTATCCTGTCTGGTGGCCAAGATAGCCCATTAGTGCTGTATCTGTGTAACACTAACCAAAATGAATGGAATGTACTAGAAGAGGCACTTTCAAGACTGGTCTTGCAATCTGAGATTTGGACTGGCACAGTAGCTGAACCTGATGTTCCTTCTCAAGTTGGAAATATTGGGTAAAAATAAATGACAAAAGAGAGGAAGGAGAAATAATAAGTGAGAATAAATGAATGAATAAATAAATCATGAAGCAGGGGAAATCTAATACTATGTTAATGCCTCAAGAGGGATTCAAAGCTAGGGAATAAATTTCACCAGACAAACATCAGAGGCTAGAAAAGTGAAGCCAAGATACACTTAACAGTTTAAGGCGAAAGGTGATAAACTGAATGTGTTTATTTGGATATACCCGATGGATACTAATGTTTCTTCTATGTTGTTGTGAAATGAATACTGAACATTATAATGATGTTATATTTTGTATTTAAAGGAAGAATGCAAGCCCTCCTTCAGCTAGTGTTGAATGGATATATTAAACTGGGGATATTTTCCTTGGAGAAATGCTTGGTGGGAGCAATAGAACCAGGGGGAATAGGACATAGCTTGAGGGAAGATTAAGCCCAAGCTGGTTGACACAGTGACTGTCCTAGCATATCAGAAATTGTGACATTGGCACAGTTCTTCATAGGATCACTAGAAGTCACACTCAACTGGATGGCATATGACAACATCTATCTAACAACAATCATCTAAAAAGATTCACTTTTCAGTGGATGTGCAGATTCATATTGGACTTTTTATTGAAGAGGTTTACATTTGGTGGCATGCAGCAATGAAGAGACAGGCTGAGTTTGGACATGGTCCATCAGCACTATTGACCAACCATGTACAGAAGTGTTTGCAAGTGCTAAAATACTGTTGGCTTGAGGAGCAGGGAGTCACGAGTACTCTCATCTTATTAACTTGGATCCATGTGTGGACTAAGATGGATTGAAGAGACCAGTCTGTCTGAAACACAGGAAGAAGTATTGAATCCTGTGGTTGCAGTTGAGGCTCATTTGAACCAAGCCACTAATGGCTAGAGAGGATTTGACCAGAACTGAAGCAGATTCAAATAATACGTTTCATGCTGTAAGTTAGTGCTGATTGCTACAGCATGATGGTTTATTTTTGACTGGACATTGTTTAAGGTTGCCTGTGTCAAATGTTATAATGGGAATAGAAGATTCTTCAGCGTATTGGTTTGATAGGACTGGTAGAGCAGACGGATTTCTAAAATTAGGGAGCTTAAGGCACGAGGCATGCAGTTGCTGGCTTGCATTCTTTCATGAAAATAGTTATTATTATTGCAAGAGGAAAGGCTGTGGTATCAAAGGTTTATTGTTCTAAATGTCTTTATTAGCCATTGTTTATTTTGTGCTGAAAAATTCATTGTATAAGGAGATAGGATTCAAGTGTGATACAAGCTCCACCCCACTTCTTGCACTTACGTGCCGTTGAGTTGCCTGTGACTCATAGCAATCCTATATACAATAGCTCTGAACGCAGTCCTATCCTCAGCTAATTTCACTGTCTCCTATATACCTACTCGCAGTATCCCAGTCTCTGTGTCAATCCATCTCATCCAGGGTCTTTCTCTCCTGTATTGTTCCTCTAGACTCATGAGAGCAAAATGCTTTGTGGGACTTCCACATTCCAACTTCACTGTAACTGACTGCCTACAATGCTCACCAGTCTCTGCAACACTGGGCTGCTTATTTACAGTCATGTGAGTCATTTCCCCCACAGATCTGAGTCTCTAGGAGACCTTTCAGTGAACCTCTGCACCCAAGGGACAGAGAGGAGTGGGATAATTAAACAAAGGAGGGACTCTTGATGTTAGAAATCATGGAATTATACAGCAAATCAGTTGGGACGTTGTTGGCTCTGTACTTCTTGTAAACGGTCAGTTAATAAGCTTGGAAGAACAACTTTTGAATACAATACTGGGAAAAATATGCTGTCTAGGAGCTCTACAAAGTGTTAATAAGGAAATATGCCAGTTTAAAGACTAAGGTGTGCCTGGTTTAAGCTATTATCTTCTCAAATACTTCCAATGCATCTGAAAGTTGGACAATGAATAAAGATGACAGAGGAACTAATGTCTTTGATGTTGTGTGGAAGAAGAGTACTGAATACCTCATAGACTTGTAAAAGAACAAACAAATCTTGGAGGAAGTTCAATTAGAGTACTGCTTACAGGTAAGGATGGTGAAAATTCATCTGATGTACTTTGAGAACATTATCAGAAGGGACTGGTCCTTGGGAAAAGGACATCATCCTGGGAAAGATCAGAGGAAGAGAGGAAGACCTCCAACAAAATGGATTGGCATGTTTACTGTAGTAATGAGCTTGAGTATATCAGAAATATGAGTATGGTGAAGATAGCTCAAGATTCATATCCGTTTTGCACAGGGTCGCTACGAGTCATGAGCAACTCAATGGCACCTAACAAGAGTCATTGTCCTATTGAGAAAGAAGATGACCTCATATAAGCTGGTATCATTCCTGAAACACTATTTGTACTTTATCTTTAATGTTAATGCAAATTACAGTGTCAGAAGCAAAACTTTGGGCAACAATCCTTAGAAGTTCCATTGGATTGACATTAATGACCTGGACTGGTCCTACTTTGAGTGCCTAATCATCTGACTATTGCTTATCATTCCCTTCTAAGCTTAAGAAAAAAATAAGACTGATATTTTTCTTCAGTTACAAATACATACATACATACCAACAAAACATGTAAGGGAAAATAAGTCTTCGATTGCTCTTCTAGTAAAGTTAGAATGTATAAAGGCAAGTGGATTTTTTTTTAATGTTCCAGTTATAAGAAAAAGGATTAGTGAGCAAATGGTATTGATTTAGGTACGGCGGGGAAGAGAAGTTGTTAATGTGCCATTGAGTCAGAATTTCTAGTGAGATGTCCCAGGCTCTAAATCTCACAGAAGGAGATTGTCATCTTTTTTCCTCAAGGCACCTGGTAGATTTGAACCACTTGCCCTTGGATTGACAGGGCAAATCTTTACAACTAGGCCAAAAGAGACATTAGACCATAAAATTTGGAAAACAGACTCTATATATCTCTATCTATCTATATCTGTATCTATATCTATCTATATCATCTATAGCTATACCTAATCTATCTCTATCTTTATATCTATATCATCTATATCTATGCCATCTATATCTATAGATCATCTATCTCTATCTCTATACCCTTTTTTACACATTTTCAAAACTTTATAAAAAATTCATTTTATTTTAAAAGCAGTAACAAGAGAGAAAGAGAAAGAAAAATAAAAGGTATGTAGCAGAAGATAAACTCCTTAGTAGTTTGTTGGAAAGGTGGAATTTTTGGTTCTCTGGAACTGAATGTTTAGTGTTTTTACAAAAAAAAAGAAAAAAAGTTCAAAGTCCCCAAAAGCCCACGGCTGTTCGATTACCCGCACCCCACCTAGAAAAAGAGCACTGAGGAGAAGAGCAGAGGACGACGAGAGAAATGATGAGGAGAGTCCATCTGGACGGACTTCCCCTGTGCAATGTGCTCTTAAGATCAGAGAGAAGAAAAGGCTCTTTTTTGCCAGAAAAGCAGATGAGAGTACAATAATATAGAAAAGGGGGAAAGGGCAAATACGGAATTTTAAATGCACCAGAAAAAGGGGAAAGGGTGTGCACGTTTTTCCTATCTCATAACCTCAATATTACAAGAAAAACTTGGGAGAGGAGAAAGATAATGATGTTTAGGTGATTGAAATTCTAGTTTAAGGGGGAGAAGAAAAAGGTAAACAAGGAAAAAGTTTTTGTTTTTAATGAAAAAGAAATCAACTCACATTACAGTCGATTCCTCTAGTTCAATTTGCTAAAATATATACTAAACTGGGGATAGAAGGGTGGGTTGCCTGGTATAGTGGCAGGAAAACAATTTGGTTATAATCCCTTCAGAAATAGGGTGAACTCTGGGGAAGTGAGGTTGCTGTTGTTATGTGCTGTCACTTGCGACTTATAGTGACATTTTGTTACCTTTTTCTTCTCCCCTTAAGCTAAAAGTTCAATAAACTGGACAACTCTGTCTTTCTCCTCGCCCAAGCCTATTGAGGGGGAACTGATTATATATATATATATATATATATATAATTTTCTTCTTGATAAAGAAGTATTTTCAAATGCTTTCAACTTTCAGAGCCTCTAATTCTCAAAAGTAATGATGAATACACAAATATTCTCACACATTCTCAAAAGTAAAGAAAGTCTACAATGCTATAACAAAATGTCAAATTCAATCTATGATTTTGGTATTTCAAACTACATTAATTGAAGTAAAAAGCAAGTATTTTTTATCAATCGTCTACATAGAAATAGTTTCATTATTTGGAGGCAATATAAGGTTATACTATTATACATTTATGTATATGTTTCACTTTGAAAACTTAGCATGACTCATCTAAGTTACATTTCACAGATACTAAAACTGGCAAGCCAATATAATTATTTCCATATTGCATATCAGTAGCCTTCAAGTTACAGAAATTAAGTAGCTTACCCAAGGTCAAATAGCGTATATGTGCTACAGCTTTTACTTTTAAAGCATAGAGACCATAAAACATAAAATAAGAGTACACATAAACATTTTGATAATAACAATGAAAGAAAGAAATAAAATGCCCATCAGTAGAAAAAACTGATAAATTTTCACATGTCTTGAAAAAATCTATACACAATCAAAATTGAATGAACCATAGCTACCCACAGCAACATGAATTAATCTCACAAACAGATGAAATAAAAAAATATCACAGAAGAATATCTAAAGTACTCTTACATACTATTTATAAGTGAAAATGTGAAACAAAAGAGCTTGGTTTTCTGAAAATTGAAAAATAAAACATCAATATACTCCATTTCTTCTGATCATGTCATAATTTGTTATCTTACAATATTCCCCTAGCTAGATTTAGACTTTGATTATTTACATTTTTATTTTTCTAAAACACTGGAAGAAATAATATTGTTGCTATTACTTATTGATCAATGCCAATCAAAACCTGATCTAGAATAACTTACTAGACATCTTATTCTCACTCCTACTTGC
Source organism: Elephantulus edwardii (assembly GCF_000299155.1). Classification (NCBI taxonomy): domain Eukaryota; kingdom Metazoa; phylum Chordata; class Mammalia; order Macroscelidea; family Macroscelididae; genus Elephantulus; species Elephantulus edwardii. The sequence goes on along the minus strand of NW_006399892.1, from coordinate 5,407,447 downwards.
TGACCATATCCTTTGGCAAGCTTCAATGCCAAAAATTGTTTGGTTAGGAGGGAGAGAAGAATATGAATCAGAATTAAAGCAAACATCAAACAACATCCTCTGAACTTTTCCTGAAGATCTCACAGCTTGGATAATCCCTTAAGAACACCTCACAGCTTACTCTGTGCAAGTAGATCAGTCTTAGTTATACTTCTATACTTGTAGGTCTGGCTTGCTCTTGGCAGTCTTGGTCTGGACCATCCGCTGGCCGACTTCACTCAAGTTTCTCACCAGCCTGAAATCTGAATATTTCTGTTGTCATCTGCCTTTGTCAATAAACTCTGGTCAGCAGGAGGGCAATGTATACACCATCCATTTATCTATGTGCTTAAAAAGATATTATCTTTTATTGTCAACCTCCTATCATAATGGCTAAATGGTAAGGAGTTAAACTACCACCCTAAAGCTTTGCAGTTCGGATCCACCAGCTGCTCTGTGGGAGAAAGATGGGCAATATTCTTCCATGCAATCAAACAGGAAACCTGTGGGAGGGTCTACTATGAGTCAGTTCCAATTCAATGGTACACAACAGCACAACAATCATGATATTATCATTCATCTGGGTTTCAAATACTTTAGGGCAAATCTATAAATTGTTGACTAAATGCCAAGAAAATATTGGGCGGGGGGAGGCACATCTCAAAACACTCCACTAGAATTCATGTTTCTGTATTTTTTTCTAGAAAATAAACAATTAATAGGTAAGAAAGAATACTTGTATTCTGAATACATTACTGACTAATAAAGATTTTTTTCAATATACACTTTCATTTAAATCAAAGAAGATAATTACTCTTAAGAGTCTCTATTCACTGAAATATTTCTAGTATTTAAATTGTTGAAGACATAGAGAAGAAAAAATACATGTCCTCACAAGATGGTTACTCAGTAGTATAGAACAGTCACAATAAAGAATTGTTCTCATGGCGGCAAGGACCGACATCCAAACTTACTAGAGGGCTGGGGAAGAAACAGTAATTGGCAAGAGTAAGAATTTATGTCTTTTTGTATTTTCCTTGCGAACAGGAATCAGATGAGGATGCCAAATATCAGCAGTTCTATTCAATACTGTATTGAAAATGCTTGCTAGGGCAAAGTCAAGAGAAGGAAATAACAGTCATTGGGATGGTTAAACTGTTGTTTTCAGTAGATGATATGATAATGTATGCAGAAAACTGCAAGGACTCAACGAAAACCCTGTTAGAAATAATGGACCAATTTAGTTCGGTGGAAGGATGCAAGATCAATATTCAAAAATCAGTGGGACTCGTCCACAGGAACAAAGAGAACTCAGAGACAGAAGTAAAGAAAGCAATACCATTTACAATTGTTGTTGTTTTTGTTAGGTGCTGTGGAGTCCAGTAAAACTCAAAGCAATCCTATGAACAAAAGATCTGAACCTTGCTCTATCCTGTACCATCCTCACACTTCCTGACACAGAACACCCATTACAGCAATCACCATATCAGTCCACCTGGTTGAGGGTCTTACTCTCTTTTCCCAACATTCCACCCTTCCCAGCATCATGTCCTTCTCTAAGGAATAGCCCCTTTTAACAGGCCCAAAGTATGTGAGGTGAAGACGCATCTTTCTTGCTTCCAAAAGGCACTCCAACTGTACCATCTCCAAGATATATCTGGTTATTCTCTTGGCTGTTTATAGGATGCTCAGTGCTTTTCTTCAACACCACAGCTCAAAGGTGACAATTTTTTTCCCTGTCATCCATATTCATTGTCCAGCTCTCAGATACATAGCAGGTAGTGAAAATGTTGATGGCCTGAATAAGACACATCTTGTATTTGAGGATAACATTCTTTAGGTGGTACAGCACTTACCTGTCAGTTTACTGTACTGGATAACTTGGGTTTGCTGTGAGATTGAAATCAGTGCCACTGGTCTGTCAAATGCTCTTTGAACTACACATGGTGGACAGGTTTTGGTGGAGTTCCCTGATTAAGATAGACTAGGAAGCAGGATAGGCCATATACTTCCTAAATAACAGGCCTCTGAAAATCCTATGAAACCATTTACAATAGCCAGTGACAAATTGAGATATTTGAGAATGAACTTCACTAGATACCCAAAAGACCTATACAAAGAAAACTATAGAACATTTCTGCAAGTCATAAGACCTAAATAAACTGAAAAAAATGTTCCTTGATCAAGTATGTTGTTGTTCATTGTTGTGTACCCTCGAGCCTTAACTGACTTACAGCTGACTCTCCGATGCATTTTCAGAGGCAGCTTAATTAAATGGGAGGAGATTGCCCATTCTCCTCCTGTGGACCAGCTGGTGGATTCAAACCACATGCCTTCAAGATTGCAGTGCAGTTTCTCACCACTAAGTGACCAGAGCACCCTGTTCATAAATAGGAAGACTCAATATTGTGAAAACTACAGTTCTACCAAAAGCAATCTATAGGTTCAACATAATCTAAAATATTTACCAAATTCATTTTTCAAGGAAATGGAAAGGAACATTTTCAAGTTCATTTGGAAAGGAAAGAAAATCCGAATAAGCAAAGCACTTCTGGAAAACAAAACTGAAGTGGGAGGTATAGCACTCCTGACCTCAAAACCTATTACACAAAAACAACCCCAACCCTATTATACAATGGTAATAACCAAAACAGCATGGTACTGATACAATGACAGGCACATATACCAAGGGAACAGAATCGAGAATTCAGAAATGGACCAAGCTATCTATGGTCAACTGATCTTCCACAAGGAAATAAAACCTATCAAATAGGAAAATGGCAATCTCTTCAACAAACAGTGCTGGCAAAACTGGACTATTATCTGCAGAAAGCTGAAACAGAATCTACAACTCACATCATACACAAAAATCAACTCAAGGTGGATCAGAGACCTGCAAGGAAAGCCCAAGACAATAAAGTTCATAAGAAACAAACTGGGACCAAACTTAGAAGTCCTACACTACAGTGTGTGTGTGTGTGTGTGTGTGTGTGTGTGTGTGTGTATTTCTGACAAATACAGCCAGAAATGCACAATTTACAGAAGATAAAAATGATGAATGGTACTTTCTAAAGTTAAATCTCTGTGTTCATAAAAAAATACTTTTCCCAACAAGATGGAAAGCAAACCTACTGACTGGGAAAAATCATTTGCCAATATCATCTCAGTCAAGAGTCTCAAAACAAAACTTTACAGACTACTGGGCTTCCAGAAGAAAAAGTCTGATGACCCAATTATGAAATATGCAAAACACATGGAAAGGCTTTTCATAGAGGAAGACATTCAGATGGCCAACAGACGCATGAAGAAATGCTCAAAATCACTGGCCATAGTGGGATTCAAATAATAACCGTAATGCGAAACCATCTCACCCCATTAGAAGGGTAAAGTTTAGCAGAGTAAGAAGCAATAAATGTTGGAGAAGATATGGAGAGATGGGAACTCTCTTACAATGTTGGAGGGATAGTAAAATGGTGCAATCACTCTGAAAGGCAGTTTGGCATTTCCTCAAAAAGTTGAACGTAGAAACTCCATAGGATCCAGCTATTCCACCACTAGCAATAAACACCAAGGAAATTAAAACTGATACACAAACTGAAATTTGTACACCAGTGGTCATAGAGGTATTATTCACCACTATAAGAACACAGAAATAGCCCAAATGTCCAACCACAACAAAATGGATTGAGAAATTGTGGAACATTCACACAATGGAATACTATGCAGTAGTGAGGAGAAACAATTTTGAAAATACTATATAACTTGGTAAACACTTCAGAGCATTATGCTAAGTGAACTAACTCAGGACAAAAACAGCTTAAGACCATTATTGAAAAATAGAAAGAAAAACAACTATGAGATATCATCTCGCCCCAGTAAGAATAGCAAAGTTTAACAGAACAGCAAGCAACAAATGCTGCTGAGATTATGGAGAAACTGGAACCCTTATTCACTGTTGGTGGACGTGTAAAATGGTGCAAGCGCTGTGGAAGTTGGTGTAGCACTTTCTCAAAAAGTTGCAAATAGAGATACTATTTGACCCAGCAATTCCACTACCTGGAATATATCCCAAAGAGACTATAAGAGCCACCCAAGCAGATATATGCACACCCATGTTTATCACAGTTTTGTTCACAATAGCAGGGAGTTGGAAACAACCTAAGTTCCCATCAACAAACAAATGGACAGAAAAGGTCTGGTATATTCACACAATGGAAAAACAAGGGTCTCATGCAATGTTATTCAAAATGGGTGACCCTGGAGGACATTATGGTGAGTGAAATATCTCCATCACAAAAGGATAAATACTGCATGGTGCCAATGTTGTAAAACAGGACTGACAT
>NW_006399892.1:5370183-5402441 GCF_000299155.1 Elephantulus edwardii | reverse complement strand
TTTAAAAAATATTTATGTCTTTGAATTTTAGTGAGTTTAGAGTATTGAATATACCATGAACTGCCAAAAGAACAAATAAATCTGAGTTGGAAGAAATGTAGGCAGAGTACTCCTTGGAGACAAGCATAATGAGAATTCATCTATCATTTATTAGAAATATTGTCAGGAGACTCCAGTCCGGCATCATGCTTGGAAAAGTAAAGGAACGGCCAGAAAGAGGAAGATCTCAAATAAATGGATTGAGTGAGACACAGAAATCATGGCTTTGAACATGAAAGAGATAAATAAAATGTGTGAGTGAGAGACAGAAATCATAGGTTTGAATGTGGAGGAGACCTTGAGAATTACAGTGGACTGGGCAAAGCTTTGATCAGTTTTTCATAAGGTTGTTATGAGTCATAGTTAACTCAACATTGAAAGAGAGTTTTGTTTGTTGGTGAAACCATTCTGGAAGGCAGTTTGGCGCTTCCTCAAAAAGCTGAACATAGAAATTCCATATGACCCAGCTATTCCACTATTTGGAATAGACCCTGAGAATATGAAAACTGAGGCACAAATGGATATTTGTACACCAATGTTCATAGCAGCATTATTCACCATTGCAAGAACATGGCAACAGGCCATATGTCCAACCACAAACAAATGGACTGAGAAATTATAGTATATTCACACAATGGAATACTATGCAACACGCAGGAGTAATAATTTTGTAAATTATTAACTAACTTGGGATGAACTGGAGAGCACGACACTGAGTGAACTAACTTAGTCCCATAAGGATGAATATTGTATAAGACAATTATTGTAGAATGAATATAAGGATCCAGGAAGGCTGGAAGCAGAGGGATGTGGATGTACAGGGGGAAGAGAGAATTAATTATTGGGTTGTACAATGTGATGGGGGGAGGTGAGAGAAATTGAAAGAATTTGTTCAAATTTGTAATAGAATTTTGTAAATAAACTAATGAAAAGTAAATTTTTTTTTCTGAAAAAAAGAAAAAGAGTTTTGTTAAAACTGTCCCAAAGGCAAGAGACTGAAGGTCAGGGAGCTGTCCTGAGAATCTGTCCTGACTGAAGATTTTTATACTCTTTCTTTCCTGAATTGTAACATATTGCTCCCCAGAGATCTGGTGACCTAGAGGTAAGTAGGAGTTCTATGGCCAACCCAAAGGCACGTGGTTCACATCCAACAGCAATTTTTGAAGGGAAGATGGGCAATCTCCTCCCATGTGATTTACTACCTCTGAAAACCCAGTGGAGGGTCAGTTGTGATTCAGTTCCAGTTTGAAGGTAAAAATCAACAACTCCCCTAATAAACATTATAATCAAGAAAACACAGGTTTTCTACTACCTCTGATGGCTTAATGGTAAAAACTTGAGCTGCAACCATATAGACACATGGTTTGAACATATCAGTTGTTCTGTGGCATAAAGATGGGCAATCTCTTCCCACACAATTTAGTTCTTCTGACCTACTGGAGTGTCAGCTCAGAGTCAGTCCCAACTCAATGGCACAAAACAACAACCAGCCTACTGGAGTACCGAACATAAAATAGAGCATGAAGGAAAAACTTTAAAGAAACAATGAGCAATTTTCCGGTGGTTTAGTGATAAGAAGTTAGGCTGCCAACACAAAGGCAGGCAGTTCTAATCCACTAGGTATTCTGTAGGAGAAAAATGGGTAATTTCCTTCTGTGAGATTTAAAGCATCTGGAAACCTGATGAAGGGTCAACTATGAATAGGTTCCACCTGAAAGGCACATAACAACAACACATTTAATAAAATTAATCTCACGTGTTAAATAATCTGTTAGTTTCAAGGTATTTTGGAGATGGAATCTATTATTATGTCTACACAAAAGAACTCTAATGGAGAAAATAATATTATTTAACAAAATATTTATCAAGCTATTATATATCTTGGAAGGAGGAGTGGAGTCCACTTCCTTAATAGCTTGCCTCCGGAAACCCTATGAACTTAGAGAGAGGATGAAAGGCACCCAAGCATCAAGGACTCTCCTTCATAGGGTCGCTATGAGTCGCCTGCGACTCAGTGGCACTTAACAACAACAACAACAATTACATATCTACAACTTGACAGCACTTAACAACATAAAAAGACCAGTTGGTCTAGTGGACAGAAAGTGATGCTACCAAGCCAAAAGTGGGTGACTCTAATCCATGGCCCTCAGGCCTGTTTTTAATTGTTTTTGGTCAAACATTCTTCTAGGTCATATAGTCCTGGTGTGTCCACTTGCCGTACAGGTTACCTGTGGTTGCTGTGAAGCTGAACATTGTGACACTAATGTGTCAAATGCGATAATGGTTACCCATGGTGGACAGTGTTTGGTGGAGCTCCCCAGTTAAAACAAGCTTAGAAATAGAAGTGGCATCCACTTTCATAAATAGCTTGCCTCTGGAAACCCCAGGAACCCGAAGAAAGGATAAAAGTCTCAGAAGTGTCAAGTACTTTCCTTCATAGGGTCGTTATGAGCTGTCTACAATAATATTATACTAATTAAGACAATGAACACAAACTTTGCATACAGGTTCAACACACTTTTCTAACGCTTTATAAGGTGTCTGTCAACACTTTAGAAGGTTTTATTTCACGTCAGAGAACATAAAAATATATATAATTCTAGATAGTATTCTCCCTGATTGCAAAAATCAAAGGTGAATGTCCTCTTACAATCTTGGAAACATCTGATGATGTCTGCCACAGAAACACTTATCACTACTATAAACATTTTACTAAATCTGCCAAAAATAATTACACAGAAACATTATGAAATTATGTGACTGCCAAGAGAATTCTTCCACATCTAAAGAAAATTTGAAGACAAAGCACTGTAAAATAATAGTCTCTCCCATTTTCCTCTATTAAAAGATTATCTGATGTCAGGTACCTGTCATTTAGTTGCAGCTTAATTACATGGCAGCATCACCATTCGGGGAATTATATTCTAATGTCATATTTACCTAATAGCAATTTGCGTGCCACCTGCTCTTTGTTTCAGTGGATGACATAAGCCACTGCAGAAGCAGAGAGGGAAAGTGTTCTTAAGAAGTGTAGATGTTCTCCAAGGTCATATTGGATTGATGCTACAGGATGAAGTGAGGACAAACACATCTCTTACTGGAAAGGATGCCATCACCATGCTTTCTGCCATAAGAGGCACATGTTACTGAAGAACCTCATCCATCACTTAAAGAAAAGTGATCTGAATTCTAATTTGGTTCTCCAGAAGTCTGCTTTGAAATATCAGAAAAGCTGTTGATTCTCTTTGCCCTACCCCCTCCGTCTCTAGGTTCAGGAGACATTCTCCCCCATCACAAGGGTGCAATTAATTAAGGTGTAAGTGTTTTCCAACCTGTGGATTAAGGTAACAGGTGCAAATTACCATTTGAAAGAGTGATTCATGTCACTAAGACTAACTGCTGACTAGGGAGGCTCAAATCAACCCTATTTGAAGTTCTATTATTTTTTTAAATGCTGACAGAGAAGCCACACTTACATCCAGCATTACACAGATAAGATATGCTCCCTGCCTTCTGGGTTTGCCATTTCAGTGAAACAGATGGTGAGATTACAGAATGAATGTGGTAGCAATGGGCAGGGAAATGATGGCAGGTTTTTACAACCCTTAAAATGCTCTGGAATGGCATTACCAATGGGGAAATGGGGCTTAGATAATGACAATTTCTAAATTCAGATGTGTAGCTGCATATTTGAAAAGACACAGAGCAATCAGGCTTCAGTTTTCCTCATCCTAAAATCATGTTTTTAAAACAAGCAGCATCACCCTGCTAATATTTACAATGAGATGTGAAAAATAAAATACCAGAAAGTTTTAATGCATACAACTGCTGCTTATATCATAATTAATATTAACAAGCATTACTATTATTGAGTAATGCTTTCTCTTTTTAATTAGCTAATTTTCCTTAGTTATTGAGGTTGTGCATGAGAGAAGGTAATTTTTTTAAGTGAAACATTTTAATAGGATACCTTTGAAGTTCAGATCTAACTTGATATAGGGAAGCAGGGAAATAGAAGGAATAAAAGGAAAGTGATGGAGATTTGTGATAAATGAGGTCAAATGGTTAAAAAAGAATGGAACATTTCCTTAAGCTGTAAAAAAGGGAAAGTTAGGTAGATTTTCAGGGGCAAGATCAAGAAACCTAATTGCAACATTAAAGCAAAAATTTCAAAATCAGCGTGAGAAGAAGGGTGAATCCATTAGGGAAATGTAGTTAAGTTGTGTTTTCATTGGATAGGACAAATCTGCACTAGTTAGGGCACTAAAAAAAAGAGCTATAAAAAAGCTAGCAACTAAAGGTGAAAGTGGATATGAAGTGAGGTGAGAATTTTTACCAAAATATGGAATGAAAGGCATTTATAAAAGGAAAGATATTGATTAGGTTCGTGTGACTATGTAAGGATGTGATGATGCTTAAATGGATAGAATTACAGTGTTTGTATTAATATCTTGTATTCGATTTGTTAGAGGATGAAACTTCAGTTATATAATATGATAAAACTGGGATAAGCATCTAGAGCAGGATTTCATAGTCCTGTCTGATGCTTCTCCACAACTCCATATTGTTTCAAATAAAGTATTAAAATACAACTTTCTGTGAATCCCCTCATTTGAAATGGGGATCTAATGATTCTCCCAATATCAATACTTGTTTCTAAGCAAAGCTTAAAATGAGTACATTAATTACCAACAAGAGTTTATCATTTTATTAGGTTTCTGAACGTAATTTGAGACAATGTTATTGTTGGTGCTTAATGCTATGTACTGTTCATATATGAGATTCAGTTGTTGTTATTGAGTGCCTCTGAATCAAGCACAACTCATACGGACCCTATAAACAAAAGGCCTGAAGCCCCTCTATAACCATTGGTATTTATCAAAGTTCATAGATTTTCCAGTGGCAAGCTGTTTAGGATGTGGATGCCACTCTAATGGAATAATAGAAATATACTTCTTATTTTAGAAATAATACTTCTAATGGCATATGCATGACATTAAGTTAGACAAGATGATAAAGAGAGAACTAAGGAAATCTAAAGCATTGCTATTTTGCATTGAAAGCTTATATTTTATATATCTGGGGATGTATGTTTTAAGAATCAGACACCATTGCTTTTCAACACTTGCTCATTTAATTACAAACATTTTCTAAACGAATAATGTTTCCTGTCCTAACATAATCTTCAATATAAGAGAGAGGAATTTTAGGAAAATATTAAATGGTAACATATTTAAACCTCATATGATTATCTGATTTAAAGTAGCTAAATCCAATCGATCTCAACTCTCTAATGCCTAGAATGTAGATCTTTGTGCCACAAGTACTTGCCATGCATTAGAAAGTTGAACAGTGAATAAAGATGACAGAATAATCAACGCCCCTGAGTTGTGGTGCTGGAGGAGAACACGAAATATCCCTTAGACTTCCAAGACAATAAGCAAATTATGTCTTGGAGAGACAAGAGGCTGGTTGATCCTTAGAGAAAAGGTAGTTAGATTTCCTTTCACATTCTTTGGGCATGGTATTATTGGAGGCCAGACCTTGGAGAAAGACAGCATGTTTGGAAAAGTGTAGGGTCAGTGAAAATGGGGAAGACACTCAACAAGATAAATTGACTATGACTAAAAACCAGGCTCTCGTTGATGAGAAGGACATAGGATAGGGCAGGGTCCACATCTGATATTCATAGGGTTGCTCTGATTTATACTCTACTCAGCAGTGCCTAATAACAACAAACCATTGTTTAATATTGAACTATGGGGAGATCTGCTGGCCTAATGGGAAGAAGCTGTGCTGTTAGAGGCCACCAGCTGCTCCATGGGAGAAGGATGGACATTCTCCTCCCGTAAGATTAACTGCCTTTGCACAACCCACTGGAGAGTAGGGTCAGCTACGGGTTGATTCTAACTCTACGGCACACAACAACAGTTTTTAAAAAGGCAAAATCTTGATAAAAATATCAAAGAGTACATACATATTATATATTATTGCTCTTTAAATATATTTAAAACACTTTTGCAGCAATATCTTGATCTTTTAATCCTAGGCAAAGGTACATGGTCATTATGGAAATTTTAGTTTTAAAATAACTTATTTTTTTATTCGTTAAAATTAAATGTTCAAAAGAACATACTTCTATCATAATTATACACTTTTAGAAGGCCTTTTGGTTTCTAAAAGTGAATAAGGGCCATATGAGAGCTCTCAATGATACATGATATTATAATGTACATAATATATACTTACATAATTGTATAATTATAGGCCACATCTTTTTAAGAAGGGTGTGTTATCTGACAAAAAGTTTCTCTGTTCTTAGTAGCTTATTTACCATAAATTCACACATACAAATAATTACAAACAAATACTGTAACTCAGGCAGATAGAGTGAAACTACTTTTACATTTTAATTTAAAATTGAATAATTTTATCTAGATCCATTTTATCTAGATCCTTTTAAAAGCTGAGAGATAAAACTAGTTAGCATTATATAGATATTATACCTCTTTATGTGTAATTAAAATAATCATCAAAATTTCATAAAATAATTACACATTTAATGGAGGAAAGTCATGCCACAATCATGAAAGACTCAAGTTAAAACACTGCATTTACTTGAAGAAACAATCTTTTTCTTTATAAATGTATCTGAAGTAAATAGTGATAGGAATATATTTGAGGAGTTATTTAAACATGATCCTAAAAGCACTACTGATTTTTTTTAAACTAAGATGGAAAGCTTGAAAAGAATAAATATTATAGAAAATGTGGAAGTACTTTATTGACCTTGAGAATCTCAACAACTAAAACTGAGCATGTTTATACTAGAATCAATGTTTGCCTACAATATGGTTATAAACCATCTTTCAAATTTTCACTTATTTTTTGTTCCTACTCAGAATCTATATTCCCTGCGAACTGGACAAGTGGAATTTCTGGAAAAAACAAAAACCACCCTATATTTTGCCCAGGTTCTTCTACAATCTGAAATGCTTCTTTGACCTAAGGTTTTCTCAGTCTTGGCCCTGTTGATAATTTTGGCTCAATATTGTTAGCTGTATTTGGCTATTCTGTGCACTGCTGGATGTTTACAATCCCCTGGCTTCCAACCGATAAACACAGCCATATGTCCCCAGTTGTGACCCTAGACATGTCTCCAGAAATCACTAAGCATCTCCAGACTCTGTGAAATGTCCCTTTGGTGTTGAGAGGAGGGAGCGGCTGGTCAAAATCATCCTTCGTTGGCAATGACTGCTTGACTCCATCACACATGTTTGATGAAATCTTAACTACCTTTACAAATCTAGGTCAAATATGCCCTCATTGATTAACCACCAGTATCTGTTAAAAGGTAACCTTATTGTTTTTGTTGTTGTTAAGTGAGGTCGAGTTGCTTGTGACTCACAGCGATCCTATGTACTAAAGCTCTGAACCCTGCAACATTATTGTCTCTGACAAACCTACTCCCATTACCCTGAATCAGTCCATCTCATCAAGGGTCTTCCTCCCTTTAAATTGAAAATAGTTATCAAATTTCCTATTTACATGAATATTACAGAATGGAATCTTACTGAAATCTACAACCATGTCTTTTTTACCTTGGTATCTGCAAAAGGGTTTACTTGGCACAAGGTCCAGTAAGTATCTCTGAATGTGCTCAGGGCCTGTCAAAGGTTTGTTCTATGATAGTTAATATAATTAGCACCAAGGTTGTAGCCAAGATATTACTGTCTCTACAACATTATTCTAAAAATAAAAGTATGATTAATATTAATTGACCTTAAGAATGGTGCAAGCAAGTCCTATTCTATTTTTATGCTTGAAATTGAAGAGTAAGTCATTGCTGTTTGACTTAGTCATGGTCTTACTGTCTTTCGTATCTGCAGATAAAGTTCATTACTAAATAAATTAGCTTTTCAATTGCTGATGCTAAACCTTAAGTTATTGGAATTCACTGTAACTCTGCACAGTCTTTTCCACCAGTTGTTTCTTTTTCTAAGCATCAACAATCTAAAATATGATGAAATGATGCTGCTTATTCTTAAAAACAGAATAAAATTTAAAATTTAATTTTTTACCTTCCATCAGAAAACACATAATCTGTGATTGTATATTAAACTTCCTTTTTAATCAATTTTTCTGTCTCTTATTTTTTTATTGTGGTAGCTAACCCAAGTTATTCCTTGGAGAGGATTCTTAAATGTAAAACTTTGGGTTACAGTAGGTAGTAGAATGAATAATTCAATATATGCCTCAACTATAGGCGAGGAAGCACATCTTTGTAATAAATTACTGAACTAAAGATTAAAAAAGAAGACATATAGAAAGAATGACATTTTGAATCTAATGTCCAATGAATGAATGTTTGTGTGGACCTTTTGGGGAAAAAAATGAGCACAGTGGTAGAATGATGTTTTCAACCTATTCCCTCTGTTGGAATTGACACACAGAAAGAATGAATTGCTCATGGGTCCACTTACTCCAGGGGATGTCCTAAAGAAGACAAAGCAATCTGGGGATACAATGAAGGATTGCTGAGCTTATGAGACAATACTGGGCCTTACAAGACAAGCAAATGCCATCAACAATCATCTCATTAGTTACTCTTCTCCTGTCCCATCTCCTTCACATACAAATGAGCGTGCACACCTACCACCAGGAGAAGATAAAGTAGATGAATGGGACCTTCTAAGAATCAAATCCTATGCACATCCAAAAACTTCTCCAACAGGGTAAAAAGGGAAGCCACAGACTGGGAAAAACTATTTGGTAGTGACATATCAGATAAGGGATATATATCCAGAATTTATAAAATATTTGAGCACCGCAACAAGATAAAGGTAAATAATCCAATAGGAAAATGGGCACAGGATACTAACAGACACTTCACCAAAGAAGACATTTAGATGGCTAACAAGCACATGAAGAAATGTTCAAAATCCCTAGCTCGAAGGGAGATGCAAATTAAAACAACTATGAGATATCATCTCACCCCATTCAGAATAGCAAAATTTAACAGAACAGCAAGCAACAAATGCTGGTGAGGTTGTGGAGAAACTGGGACACTTATTCACTGATACTGTCAACAAGCTCAAAAAACTCATTGAGGGGTCAGGTATAGGTCAGTTTGAGTCAACAACACATAACAGTAGCAACAAAGATAAGTCCATACACAATTATATATTCTAATATAAATTTATTGTTTTCAGAATTCTTTTCCTAAAAAATACTATAGAATGCTAAAAAGAACTGAACGGAATATTAAAGCACTCAAGCAACCAAGGTGTTCACACAAATGCAGAGAGAAATTTTCCTCACACAAGAACATAATGCCTGCTTGTGATGGGATTCCAAGGAAACTCAGCTGGCAATTTAAAAAGTCCTTGGAGAGATTAATTTAGCTCCTTCATCAAGACTTAGCAGAAAGGCACTAAGAGTTAGGCCTAGTAAAGATAAATTTATCTAACAGTCAGCAAAGCCAAGGCTGGTCTTCCTTCTTGTAAACCATGAAAATTCCAAGCCACTCTATTGGAGGAATCGATTGTATTAGATTAGTGTGGGTCTCCCCCCCCCCTTTAAGCTCATAAGTAGATGTTAGCTTCTTATTTTTATTTTTAAGTAGTATTTTAAACTCTTTGAATAAGAATGCTACCAAACAGATTAGTCATTATTAACAATCCAAAATATGGATCACCCTAAATCAACCAACTCTCTGAAATGACTGAATGTATTAATGCTATTATTGTGTGAGATTGGCTATGCTCTAAAAGCATAAATGTGTGTGTGTGTGTGTGTGTGTGTGTGTGTGTGTGTGTGTGTGTGAGTGCGCGCGCGCTTGCAAGGTGTGGCTTAAATATATATTTTTAAAGGATGGTCATACAATATAATCCATTTTTTTCTGGACGAAATAAGACAGGTTGCAATTATCAATGAAGTGTAGCAACTCTGTAAATCTGTGGGATGCCAAGGTAGCAGAATGTTGTGTCCCAGAGAAAGAAGAAGAAGCAGGCAGGAAGGCATGTATGCTAATACATATTTGCTCACAGACACATACACTTGCCGCTTTAAAGAGAATACATAAAAATTAGGCTGCAGACAAATATCTTTATACAAATTTATCACAGCATCTGCCAGCTCTATAATGTGTTCACAAAACCAGGGACACATGTCTTAACAGTATGCTCATTTCGCTATGCCCGCTGTTGTTATCTCAACTTCCCTTACTGCTAGCCTGACTGTTGTCTTTCAGATCATAGCCTCAGGAATTCTTATTACTTGACTTCCCCATCAAAATGAGAAGTTTAAATTTAAATACATCAAAGGCACTACTTGCAGCACAAATGCTGAGGGAAAGAAAATTATACTTGGAAAGAGAATTCAAACAAAATGCCTATGATTGGAAAGTACTCAGGAACCATCTTGTAGATGGCTGGGCACAAAGAGAGGAAAAATAATAAGGTGAGTGAGTTATTAATGGAAGATTGATCCCAGCCAATATTTTGTCTATACCAAAGTAAAAGGAATCTCAATGCTATCTGGATATCAGGAGTGATAGGATAAGAGAAACTTTATAACAACACTTATTAGGTTGTTTACTATACACTATTAATTATAAATATGTGAAATTAATAAAAATATTAATAATCCATTTTGATTGTTGTAGTTGTGTGCGATCAAGTTGCAACTAACTCTAGCAGGTTTTCAGAGGCAGTAAATCACATGTGAGGAGACTTTCCTTCTCCCGTGGAGGAGAGGGTAATTCAAATTGTGTGTCTAAATGTTGGCAGAGCAGCTCCTTACCATCTCATAAGTGGTAGTAGAAAGATTTGCATCTTATCTGCTAAGTACTTTTTGGTTAACACGTCCTTAAAAGTTCCAGAGTTCACTCCAAAGGTCCAAGCAGAGGAAGGGTCTGTGTAATATTTAGATTTGTGATGTGGGTATTGGTGTTAGATACTGCTGAGTTGGTTCCTTCCATCTCATAGTGACCCTCTCAAAAACAGAATGAAACTGCTCACCGTGGATCACACTTTTTATGTTCACCCAACCTGCTTTGTAGCTTGGCCCTTACAAAGACTGACCCTCCAAAATTCCATTGTAATGAAAATCCTCTATACTCACAACTATTACATAATGTAGATACTATATTTTCACATTTATCAGAAAGAAAAAAGAGTTCTTTAATAGTGTATATTTGGGGTCATATAGAAATTTGCAGAAATTTAATTAAGTAGAAGGTAAATGCACACTTTTCTTCTTTAATTCATCAGTTATCCACCTATGACAACTAAAGAATAATCAACCACTTCAAAGCAATCTCTTAGATACACTTGGTACTTAAGAAACAATACAACTATGTGAATCCTAGTTAACTGGGATCAAAACATTTCAAACGAGTGACAAGTAAACAAAAATCCCTCCAAACACACACAGTCTTTGCCAAAGTTGGGACTTCTTCCAACTCTTTGTAGAACTGCACTGAGAAACAAGTCACTCCCTTAATGCTGCGCATACACTAACTAATAGCCATTTCATTTAGATTTCATAGTTGAAAACTAAGGGTGGATGCTATGCAAGATGCCGAATACACTGGGTCCTATATGGGAGGCAAGAGCTCTGAAAATCCTGTGAACTGTACATTAACCTTTCCCTTCTCTTGGATACCACTTGAGAGAAAAAGAATACAGAATTATGCATTTCATTACACTAGTAAAAAAATAAACAATCCAGTGCTGTGGTGGCCTACTGGTAAGAAGCTGTGATGCCATGGCTAAGGGTACATGGTTAGAATCTACCAACCGCTGCATGGGAGAAAGATGGGCAATCTCCTCCTATGTGATTCACAGCCTCAGAAAATACCTAGAGGACCAGTTATGGGTCAGTTCCAACTCCACAGTACACAACAATAACAGCAACAGTTAAAAAAACTAACATAGAGCACCAGCTTCTTAAATAGCCTTATCATTTCTTGATAAGGTTGCTTTATGTGTGTGTGTGTGTGTGTGTGTGTGTGTGTGTATTATATATCTAGATCTAGATCTACTTAGATATCTATAATATTTAAGTCACAGGAAGCCAAATTACTGGCTAGAACTTATTTGCCAAAATATTAATATTTGAACTATAGGATACTTTATAAAATGAGACAAAATTGTAAAATAAAGTTAAAAATTCTAAATTAAGAATCCGAAACTTATTTGTTTGTCTCTGAGATAGTGCCTTTTAAATAATCTTTACAACAAGAAAGAGAAGAAAGTGGGGAGAGGAATGAAGGGGGAGAGGGACTGCATGGACAGAGGGGGATAAAAGGGGAAGTGGATAAGAAGGGAGGTGATAAAATGAGAAGGGAAGAAATCACTGGGATGATGAGGTTTGGTAGATGGAGGCAGGAAGTGAAGAAATTAGTAAAGTTTCAGTGGGTAGTAGTGAGCATAGATCAACGGTGATTATATAATTTTTTAAGATATAACAGAAAAAGTTCATTTAATGGAATAAAGTAGGATGTAAATGAAAGACTGTATAAAACACAGTGTATGTGTATGAAGCACAATGCATATGAATAATGAAAATGATAACAATAAAGGAACTGAACTCATCGCTGGAAATCACCTTGCAGTCTGATTCAGAAATGCAGGATGAGCTCCTCTCCCATGAAAGGAGCCTGCTCTTCAGAATAGTCAGTCCAAAAAGACTGTGAGGCAGCCTCTGGCCCGAAACAAAGGCTAGAAAACAAGAGAGGCAGGAAAGGAAGACAAGTGCAAAGAGACAGCTCAGGAAAGAAGCAGGAGAAGTATTGTTATAGGCAGGAAACTGTAATTAATGTTACAAAATGAAACAGTGTCCAAATTGTTGAATGGGAAAGGAATTTGCTCTGAAGTTTTTCACCTGAACTACAGTTCTAAAATATTAAAAAGTGAAAATACGCTTTTCCTCTGAGTGATACTGCTGTTGTGAATATTTTCAAAGATTAAACATTTTAAAAATATTCAGGTAGTTTAAAAATATGTGGTAAAATATATATATGTATATGATAAGGTGGAGACACAGATATTATACACAAAGATACTCATACTCCGGTACAAATTCTGATATTTACTTGTATGATCATGAAGTATAAAATCCTTTGAAGTCTTCGTTTTTAGTTAATAATAATAGTAATTAAAATAATTATCACTACCATCACGGTGAATGCATAATATGATCTCGACACTGTCCCAGATGTCTCGCATAATTACTCTGATTTCATCATCAGTACTGTTAAATAATACTAATTTATTATTATTATTATTATTATTATTATTATTATTTTGTTGTTATTATTATGTAAGTATTCAACAGGGTTTTAGACTGAGGCTAACAAGACCAAGGAAAAATTTACACATAAATAATATCTGTGTTGGTTGTGTTGTTGATTGCTTTCAAGTCAAGCACGACTCTTAGTGACCCTATGAACAAAAGACCTGAAGCCCCTCTACAACTATTGACTTTTATCAAAGTTCATAGAGTTTCTGGAGGCATATTTAGGAACTGAATACCACTCTTGTTTCCTAGTTTGCAAATTTTTCTGAGTACTAGAGAAAAATTTTTTTTATTCAGAGCTGAGCATAGTGGTTTAAGGTTAAGTCCATATTCTTCAAGGATGTTTATTCATCACACTCTACTTATTTTTGCAATATATCTTCTCTCAAACACAGAGAACTCTCCTCAATCAAATGACCATACAGTCACCCCCACAAAAACAAGCATTTCAAAGTTGTAATGATCTTCTGACTAACAAACATCAGTCTGTGTGTCCACTCAAATGGGCACCACGCTGTCCTCTGTCTCTGGGCTCATTTCTCTGATGCTATGCCTCATTACACTCCCCGAATTGCACTGCTAGGACACTGTCCTCCTCGTAGAGGTTAGATTTCGACTGCACACAATTCCTTTTAATTTCTGAAGAGCATTCCTAGGAGTTCTGTATGGGACATCTTCTTTCTTTGCTCGGCTGTAACTTAAGGTGGAGAATCTCCAAAACCTTTTCTACATAGCAATTCATATCGGTGGCTAAATCAGTTTTAAAAATTAAATAAAAATGGAGGATAAAAAGAAGGAAGAAAAAAACGATCTTTAGTGGAAACAAGTAAACAAGGACATGAACAATTACACTGCTTGTTCTTTGTGATTGCTTTGTTCCTGGTCTATTGCTTGCACTCAAGTATTATTTCATTTAATTTTAATAACACTCCTGTGAATTGGAAATGCTCTTCTATTAAAGATTAGCTCAAAGTTTGCAAACAGAAATGGCTATATTAAAAAAAAAGAAATGGCAATATTCTACTACTAATTCATAACAGCTAGTCTTTGCGTCAGATCTGACTACAACACATTTGATCTTGCCAGTATTTCTTTCCCTTTGAAGAAGGTTTAGATACCTGGGTGAGAACAGAGAAAATGAAAAATGTGGCCCATGCATAAGGTTCTTCTAAGTTCCAGGCTCTGATTCTGTAGCTTCTAGAGCATTCCATAGTGTAATGATTTGCAACACATAAATAGCAACTGTGGTCTCGACAATTATGGCTTCTCAATTCACTTGTCAGACTCATTCCAACTACATTACACATCTTTGCTATTAGACCTTGACTTCGTCACAAAGGCCTGTATCTCCTAAACTTGCATTCTAATGAGCGGGTCCAGTGTCCATGCACACATTTGCCAATTTCTTAAACTCCTTTGTTTTATGCCACTAAACTAAGTCATTATTCTAAGCAAAGTCATATGGCACCATTTACACACCTTTATGTCTCTGTCCCTGCAAGTGTCTCTAGAATGTTTTTCTCCTCCATTCTTCTCATTCATATCTCCTGTTTTATTTTATCAGTATTTCCTTACTACATTCGTAGTTCTCTACCTTATACTTCAGCTTAAGGTGCTTATCTCCTGTTTTTGCTACTATGTGCAAGCTCTTTGAAAAGTAAGATCCATGTTTGATTCAACACTGTGTCTCTCTCAAAACCTAGCATAACGACTTATACATAATAGGTTTCAATACATACTCATTCAACGAGAGATACATTATTCATTTATAGCTTCTTTACAATAGGAAGACTGAGTCTGAGATTGAAGAAGAATTTAAATTTCTACTTTCCTTTTGAGCTGATAACATGGAGTTATGTTTTAAACACCTGAGCTGAAATAGCTTTTTTAATATCTACGAGGTCTACACTTTATCCAAGAGTGTGCATTTATTAAGCAAAAGCATAAGAAATATAAAATATATCCAGTCATGCATTATTCTTAATGGCAGTCTTCCACTTTCCCACCTTGTTGCCGAAAATGTTTTGCCTCATTGCTTAAATAGATTTAATGATACAGTAAGCAGAATTATGCACAATAAAGCAAAACGCTAGGAATTTTAGGGCTTATCGTGATGTTTTAAAGTCATTGACTACTCTGCTATTAGGAATAATCAAACATCTACTGTGCAAAAATCACAAAATCTCTGCAGGGCCAAGAATACCTTTATCAGTAAACCTCAGAGTGGTTTTTCACGTGGAACACAGAGAGACTGGTAAAAATTATTATTAATCCCCAAAGGGCACCTGCAAACAATCAGTTGCAAGCAGAGTCTGTTGTTACAGAAAATCAAAAGATTCATTACTGTTAACTACTAAGGCAGCTTTGCAGCTTAAACACTGATTTTACCAGCAGACAATTCAAAGGAAGTGTTCTCCATTCTACATCTTCATCTCAAGATCACTGTCCTCAGAACAAATGAGCAAAACCAAAATGTTGACGTTTCCTAATCCAAGCTTTACCTGATTTTTAGTTTCAAAATACCGAACGGTATTTTTTTTTAAGATGAAAGCTGTTGTTTTTCATTTGCTCTCTTATTTCTTCATTCCAAAAAGGGAAAAAAAATTCCTCACTGGAATCTCCTTTTTGTGATAGCAGCTGGTTAAATACTTATCCAACTAGTTTTACTCTTCCTCATTTGAGGCTCTACAATAGAGCATCTTTCCTGCTCATCTCTTCTTATTATTTGCCTTTGCGAGTTGGAAGTAACATACATATGACTCTCCGTTGGGTTTCCAAAGCTGTAAATTGCATAGAAGATTGTCTGATTACTCTTCTGCCAAGGTGCTGGTGGGTTTGGACCAGAGAAAAGGAACCTTTGAGTTGGGAGCACAATCCCCTACAGACCATGTTACCAGAGCTCCCTACCTCCCTTGAAAATTAAGATGTAATCCTGGGTAAACAACAAACACTGCACTGGAAGGGAAAAATCAATCTCTTTATGAACCTTCACTTAAAAAAATAATTCAGTAAAAAATAAAAAATGGCTCCTGTGCTGTCCAATGTAACGTGTGTGCTGTTGAAATACATTCTAGTCCCAAGGTTGATCCATTAACTAAACACACATACACACACACAGAGAGAAACAGGGACGGGGGTGGGGGGAGAGAGAGAAAGAGAGAGAGAGGGAGAGAGAATACTTTTCATCTGCTGTAAGAACTGAAAGAAGTGCAAAGAAATGAAAAAAACTGGAAATGCAAGATGGACAGATGCAGAGTAGCTAAATCACACATAAAGACGTGCCTGAACAAGTCAGGGTTCATTGTGTCAAATCACTAAAGTTTAGTGTTATTACAGAAAGCAATCTATGCTAATAAAACTCCAGAAAAGCCTTTTCAAATGTGGCTAGTTCTATTTGATTAGTAGATGTTTTTACCTAATTCAGTTTGTCAGAGATAATTTTCCCCCAAAATATCTGAAAGAAGTATAGGAAATTAAAGATTTTTTGTTGTGGTTTGGACAGTGGTGGATCCAGGATATGTTAGCTTTAAAATGCATTGCCTCTGGGGCTCCCTACACTTACTTAGGAAAACATTAGAAGTGCCTTAATTAATTAGAGGTAATGATATCTAATTTTCTAGGCTTTATGTCCTTGGAGACCTTTGCTCTGACCATTATTGGCCAAACAAAAGTGGTGAATTTAGATCAAAGACTTTTTTTTTCTTTCCCCGTGCTTGGGTTACCATATAGCCTGATATGTTTATGTATGAAATATATTTTTCTTTCTTTATTCCTCAGATTATTTTCATAATGTGTTTTCTTCGGTCAAAAATGTAGCATTATGTACAAATGCTGGTGAAGTTGTGGAGACACTGGAAACTCTTATTCACTGCTGACGGGAATTTATAATGGTACAGTCCCTACGGAAAGCAGTGTGGCATTTCCTTCCAAAGTTGGAAATATAAATACCATTTGACCCTGCAATCCCACTAATATGAATGGATACACAGAAAAGAAATCAGAGCCTCAACTCAAACAGATATACGCACACCTATGTTTATTGCTGTCTTACTCACGATAGTGAAAACTGCCCATCAACAAAGGGATAGAAAATATCTATTGTACATTTATACAACGGAATATTACACAACACTGAAGAAAATTTCCTTGTAAAACTCTAAAAAAAAATAAAAATGTGAGCCTGAAAGACATTAAGCTGAGTGAACTAAGTCATAAGAGGACAAATATTTAATAACATTTCTGCTATAAAATAGGACTGACATGGTTGAGGGAAAATAGAACAAGAGTAGATTTATAAGGAACCTGCATTGGAGCAAATGAGAGGAAGGACTTTCTGAAAGGATTGTACGATTAAGCATTATATGTAAGACAATAATATGGGACAAAAGGTGCATTACAAAGTTGACTAGTGGAGAAGGAAAGAAGAGGGAAGGAAGAGAAATGTGAAACAATGAATGAATGAAAGCCCAACCTTTCTGTAAACTTTCATTAAAATAAAAAAAAAACCCTTGTTAAAAAAAAATAAATTTAGCTTAGGGGGAAAAAAGAACACCATAACATTTTATAAAGTAGTCAAATTCCATCCTCAAAGTCTAACATTCAGAGGCAAAATAAAGGAAGTGTGGGGGAGAAAAAAAAAATATAATCCTTTGGGTGAGAATCTTTACAAATAATCAGCAGTTAACAATCAATATGAATCTTAATTAAACATGGATTTCACAGTGGGGATACATACATCTATTGCTCGAATAAATGGTTAGTATCGCTACAAACAGTAATAAGAGGCCTGGAAAGCATTTGTATAACAGCAAATGCAATCCTACTGTTAATTTACAAAGCCCAGACTGCTGGGCCATTATAACTTGTGTCAATCTATAGCAGATAAAACATCATCTTCTGTAGCTATAGTCCCACTAAACATATAACCTCAAGTACTCCTCCAACTTCTGACTGGACTGTATTCTTTGTTTTGAAAACCAGCACTGGATGCTGGAGCAGCCTTAAGAGGTATTTACAACCTCAGAAGTCCTCAAGTTAACTGTTAAATTGGAAACACAGCTTGATTTGCATACAATGTTTTAGAAGGTTCTTCAATGTCTGGTGTTCCTACTCTGTGCATACTATATACATACATGCACACATACACAAAAAAAACCACACACAATCGTCTTTTTGTTGGTGTTGTTAAGTGCTGTCAAGTGGCAAGTGACTCATAATGACCTATGAACTAAAGTCTTCAACATTTGCATGACTTCGATACTTTCTCCAGGTTCATAGGGTTTCCAGAGGCAAGCTATTACGGAAATGGATGCCACTCTTGCTTCCAAGCTACTTTTAATCAGGGAGCTCCACCAAACACTGTTTACCATGGGTATCCATTATTGTATTTGACACATCAGTGTCAAAGTGTTCAGCTTCACAGCAACTGCAGGTTACCTCTATATCGCAAGTAGCACACCAGGGCTATACAACCTAAAAGAATGTCTGACCAAAAACAAAGACTCAAGGGCCACAAATTAAAGTCACCCAATCTTATACTTTCACATAAATCCAAATAAAAGAAGGAAAGCAACTCCTACTTATATAGAATTTAGAGTCACAGAAACAGTAACTCTTCAGTAAGATATCCTCCAAGTTCAGTGCTGACTGTTGTTATGTTGTTGTTAAGTGCCATTTATATGGAAGTGTTGGGAAGGAGGAAGAGGCCCTGGATGGGGCAGATTCCCTAGCTCAGGATAAGTGCAAACCAACTGGCCCATATAAGTCCTTAGTACAGGATAGAGAAAGTTCTCCTATGTTTATCTGTGCTGGCTGAGAAAGCTCACCACCTGGAATGATGACTGCCACATCCACTGAGCTGGGAGTGGTCTGCACTGGGTTGAGGTTCTCATATCCAATATACTCTATATACTCCACATATACAAATCCACCTCATTCTGTCTTCCTGTTTACTCACCTGTACACTGTAACCTCTCAATAAAGTTGAGTTTGCTCTCTGAAGCACTCTCGGAGTGGTGTTTCTTTACCATGCTTACCCCCATCAAGGTGTTGCTGCTCTCCACTGGCAAATGGACAACAATGGCAGTCAAATCAACTCATAGAGACCCTATGAATGAAATACCTGAACATTTGTCTAACTTTCATCGTTTCTCCAAGTTTCCGGGGTTTCCAGAGGCAAGCTATTTCAGAAGTGGATGCCACTCCTGCTTTCAAGCTTGTTTTAATCAGGGAGTTACACCAAACGCTGTCCACTATGGGCAAACATTATGGCACTTAAGACCCCAATAGTACAAGGCTCAGCATCATAGCAAATCCAGATTACCTCAGCACAGCAAATTGACAGAAGAGTGCTGGATGATTTAGAAGAACGTTCCTAAAAAAAATACAGTAACAAAGGATTAAAAGATAATCTCTCAGATCTGACTTATTAAATATAAGGGCCCTCCAGGAGGTTTTGCTGATTCTAAACAAGAGGTTTTAAGAAGAATAAGGGGTGGTGGAGAAGAAAAGAAAAATAAAATTCCACAATGACCTTCAACCAAAACAATAGAGCCCATTTTACAGAGTCCAGTTGCTTCACCCAGTTTCCAAAATGGAGACAAGGGATTGGCCTTCAATACAAGTGTCTTCCTGGAGGTCTTGTTGACTCTATATAAGAAGCTTAAGCAATGAAACAATCCACACAGATCCTCAACAAAAACATGAGCCCCATCATACAGAGTTGAGCCAGTGGAAGTGCAAAATGGAAGACAAGGGCTTGACTACACAAGTAAAACTCAGATGATAATTTCATGAAATATTTAACTGAAAAGTCATCATGCCTTTTAATATTTTTTTTTACATTTTCTTCCTATGATAGTCCTGAATCTTCTAAAAATGACATAATATTTGATGGGCAAATTATAATTAACAATTCCCTCACATTTACCTGTTTGTTTGTTTGTTTGTTTTGTGAATATCTACAAAAATGTAATGAATATTTGTGCATATGTGTGTGTGTGTGTATATATATCTATATATAGATATAGATATATATAGATAGATAAATATATATGTCTATGCCTATATGTCTATATGTCTCTCTATCTCTATAGATAGATAGATAGATAGATATCTTTATATCTTTCAGTGCTTATGTGAACACTTCCTTAAAGTAAATGCCTTGAAGTGAAACATCAGTTTAATAAGCATAGATAATAAATTGTGATTTGTTGTTAGATATCATTAAGTTGACTTAATCATAGTGACCTTTTATATAAACAAGTAAACAAAACAAATAAAAAGATAAATTTCTGTTTGAGAATCTTCTTAACAGAATAGTGATATGTCCACCAAATATAAGGTATTTTTAATAGTAAAAGGAGTACTGACTAGTGGTTAAATTTATGTACTCTCAGGTATTAATCAAAGTGTTTTCACATTTTCAGTTTTATCTATACTGAATACTCTAAATTTCATTTTTGTTAGGGGGTAGAAATAGACACTAGAAATAATCTGTTGATGCCTTTTATCTTTTAAAATCTTTTTCAAATGGGTGTAGTCATATTTTAAACAATTTTATCTTCAAATCTATTTCTTCAAATATTTTTGTGAATGATTACACATTTGACTCACAAGGTATTAGGCATTGCAAGAGACACTCTTAAATACCAAATTATTTTGACCTCTCTTAGAAAAGATACAGATATGCGTCCAAATTTTGAATGTTCTCCACAAAAAATGTGGTTATTTACATATCCTCTAGCTCAGTATTTACAGGAATGCAGAACGGGCACAATTTCCTGGTGTTGCCTTTGTTTATGGGGCTGTCAAAAATGAGGAAATAGAAAGAAAACATCTCATAATTGGATCCTGATCTTAAAGATGCTAGAAAGTATCATGATACACAACAGGTACATGCTCAATGAATCTGAAGTTGTAGGATCCAGGATGTAAGGGAGAAAAAGTTTTACAGCACAAGACTGATGGTTTGGATGAAGTTCATTTAATATACTTGTAATTTTGGTCTGGGTTCAGGGAACTTTGTTTTCTGATCATAATTTTTTGCCAACTTACTTTGGTGAACATTTTCCTTTTATTGATTTAGCTAAACTAAAAATAAAACTGAGATAACTGATGATATAGGAGGAAACCCAAGGCAGGCTAAATACATCAGAATTTGCTGTAGAAAATTTTCATTATCCTGTCAATCACCACATGCTGATAATCTTCTTTTCTAGCCTTTCACCAAGTTAATTAAGATTTCCAAATATTCATAAGATTGAAAAATGCCAAAGGTTTGAAAAATAAAGTTTCATGCTTTGATGTTACAAATCTGGGAATTATTAAAACTGTCTAATTTCTAATTAAAACAAGGCTAAAATAGGCTTTGCGTTTCCCAGGTAAATGGAAAGTTTTATTGCTGTGAAGTTGTTGAGTAAAAACATTGCTTAATTCATTCTGGACAAGGAGAGGAAGTTACTGAATCAGAAATTTTACTTTTTCTTTTGCTATCATAAACTTGGTGGTTTACACATAAGCACTGGTCTGTCTATTGTCTGTACAGAGGTAACCCGTGGTTGCTGTGGTGCTAAACACTGTGATACTAATGTGTCATATGTGATATGTGTCATGGTAGGCAGAGTTTTGTGCAGCTCACCAATTAAAACAAGCTTGGAATCAGGAGTGGCATCCACTTCCAAAATACCTTGCCTCCAGAAACTCTATGAACTTGGAGAAACAATGAAAGTTATGCAAGTGTTCAGGTCTTTCCTTCACAGGGTCACTATGAGTTAACTACAACTTGATGACATTTAACAATAAGAAGAAGCTTCTTATACGTCAACCATCACTTGGTCTGCATTAAAAATGGAATTTAAGTATACTGAACATTAAGAAGAGAGCCTTTTTAGTTCCCACTTTGTTCTAACATTACCTTAGCCCTTTTGCATACTGCTTTATTGTATTTCCATTAAATAACTAAACAAATTATTGTTTTCCTTATATATTATTGTTATTGTTAGGCAGTAGCATTCCTGTGTATGTGTATATAAGCGCAAATGTATCCTATTATATTTTAATCAAAACATCTTTGAATTTTGGTATTAATTCATTCTAGGATATAATTTTTTCGCTGAAACTGAGGAGGGTCTCATGCACTTACTGCAGAGGGTCAAGAACTGCAGCCTTCAATATGGACTGAGGCTCAATGCCACGAAGACAAGAATTCTCACCACTGGACCAATCGGTAGCATCAGGAAGGATGGCAAAGAGATTGAGATTGTTCACAGCTTCAGTTTGCTCGGCTCCACGGTCAACACTCTTGGCACCAGTAGCCAGGAAATCAAAAAACGTATTGCGATGGGAAAGTCTGCTGTTAGGGACCTCTCTAAAGTACTCAAGAGCAGCGGTGTCTCTCTGGAGACTAAGGTGCGCCGGATACAGGCCATGGTTTTTGCAATCACTTGTTATGCATCAGAGAGTTGGACAATGACTAGGGAGGATGGAAGGAGAATTGATGCCTTTGAGCTGTGGTGCTGGAGAAGAGTATTGAATGTACCATGGACTGCCAAGCAGATTCATCCTAGAGAGGGTTAAACCAGGCTGCTCCTTGGAGGCAAGGATTCTGGGGCTTCGTCTGACATACTTTGGACATGTTGTAAGGAGAGACAGGTCTTTAGAGAGGGACATCATGCTGGGTAGAGTAAAGGGACAGCACAGGAGGGGAAGACCCTCTATGAGGTGGATTGATTCAGTGACTGGGGTAGTCAGGATGGGTGTGTCAGAGGCAATGAGATTGGCACAGGATAGAGCACGGTTTAGGACTGTTGTACATAGGGTCACTATGAGTCGCAAATGACTCGACGGCACATAACAATGACAACAACAGGATATAATTTAAGATGTTTACATGTTTTTGCATTCAGCTTGTTAGCTATACGACTCCAGATTATATATGAGGCAATGGGGATAAGTGTGTTGGAATCAATGAGACTGGCTCAGGATAAGGACTGGTCTCTCTTTGAAACATGTCCAAAGTATGTCAAAAGAAGCTTCAGAATCTTTGCCTCCAAGAAGCAACCCGGCTTCACTCTCTCCGGGATGAACTTGTTTTCTTAGCAGTCCATGATATATTCAGTATTCTTCTCCAGCTCAAAGGCATCAATTCTCCTTCTATCATTCCTAGCCATTGTCCAGCTTTCTGATGCATAGCAAGGGATTGCAAAGACCATGGCCTGTATCAGGCGCACTTTAGTCTCCAGACTGGATGGTGGCCTTGAATTCAAATTGATCCTTCTCTGGAGAAGAAAACCACTTTCTAGGTAGGGGGTAAAAATACCAGTTAATGGAGACTTAGAAGTCACTTTTTTTTCCACTTTGCATGGTTTTTGCATTTTTTTCTTTTTACGGAGTTCGTCATCCCCATGCTTCTGTTTTCTGTTACTCATCTTCCTCCCCTCCCCCTTTGGTACATACTGCTCATTTTCCTTTGCTTTCGGTATGCTTCTCCCACACTGGTGCGATACTCGTACTTGTATGATTGTTACGCTTAGTATCAATTCACAGAATTAGCTTGACTATCTAGAAATTAGTTACTTTCCTCCAAGGTTTGCTTGAAGCTAAAAACTATGAAGTGTTAGCTTTTTTGTTGTTGTAGTTAAAGTTTTGCTTTCTTTAATGCTGATGAAATAAAAGTATAAATAAGACTGAAAAAAATTCAAAAAACTCTGTTTCTTACTGAAGAGACATATAAAGTACTTATAAATATCTCCATCACCTTTGTAGTCTTATACTTGTGAATGTGTGGCTATTTGATTACCAATTAGAGAAACACAAAATATATTTTCATAATCCATCTGAGATATTAAACATGTTTTGTATATTAACATTAAAATATAAAATAATATAAACATTGGATATTAATGTGTTTAAAATCCTTGGATATTTAGAAATCACTGCACTGTGTATTTGAAATATCTGCTTGAATAACATGGATGAAATACTTGCCTTGAATACTTTAATTGCCTGAGATGTAACGGATTCCATCTACTGGTCTTTTACTGACTATCATGTTAACTGATACTTTGCACTTAAAATAGTAAAAACATCTCTATTATGTAACTACATTGTGGCTGATGACTAGTACAAGTATTACTAGTTGTGAAGTGTCAACCTGTCGAAATCATCATTCTCAGTGGCCTCACATTTATATAATGATGTAATTTGACAGTTTGAAATGACAGTAATAATGATTCCATTTAGTAATCCAATGAGGATCCATTTTTGCAAAATGACTTAGTCTTTGGAATCTAGCCATGTTAATAAGTATAGAGTTGCGTGTCTCACACGATCCATTTCATGTCCCAATTTTTTCTCTTGCCAAAGCCATATCACGGTAACTTCACCAAAAGATTAATCTTTGAAAATTAGTGAACATACTTAAAATATTTTAATAAACATTAGTTCTGGATATTTTGAATTAACTAAAATCTATTCTTGCCTATATGACTTATAATTTAGTTGCATACTTCTAAAGATCTTCCTCCAGGTAATGCATTATGCTAGTTAATTTGTTGTTGTTGTTGTTGTTGTACCATAGAGCCAACACTAACCCATAGGTGACCTTCTGGCAGGTATTCAGAGGCAGTTGATCACACAGGAGGAGACTGCCCGTCCTTCTCCTATGGAGCAGATAATGGCCTTGAACTGCATGCCTTTGAGACTGCAGCACAGCTCCTTGTCTCTAGGCCATCAGAGCTCCTAGTTACGCTAGAAGTACAAAAGTATAGAAATAGCCTTAAGGAGGTAATAACTAAACATTAAATACTGGATTTTTGTTAAAGTCACCTACATTAATCTTCTCACACAACTGCACTGCCAATGACTCGGTTCCAACTAATGTTGTTGATTCATGCCATCAAGTTGGAACCGACCCGTGACTGTCCCTCCAGTGGTTTTCAAAAACCATACTTCACGTGGGAGGAGACTGCCCACCCTTCTCCTGTGGAGCAGCTGGTAGATTAGGCCTGCATGCCTTTAGGTTTGCAACGCAGTTCTTTATCACTAGGCCATCAGAGCTCCCAAATCCTTAATCGGATTCCCCTGTTTATAAAATTTTATGTGAGGAGATCACCAATTTTCTTCTAAGGAGCTGGTAGTGGAATTGAACTGCCAAACTTTTGTTAGCAGCTAGAAAAGAATGTGAAAAGTAAGTGATGTTGTCAGGGGTGATGGCTGATGATAGTGAGATTCTGGTTGATGAGATTTTAAAAGAATTCACAGACAAGGTAGTATTTGCACTGGACCTTAAAGCAGTAGTAAGAATTTCCCATGCCTCACTTGTAAAATATATTATGAATATTGTCATGGAATTCTTGATTGATAGGGACAAAGGAGTAGATGAATTTGTGTTATGTGTTTCCATATATCCATTTGACTTTGACAGACATATCTTTCTTATTATGTCAATAAAATCTATAAAACACACTGAGAATCATCACCAGGGTATTTACAGTACAGCACTGTGAAGTTGTATTATACAACTGTCATGGACTTGGCATTTCGTTATAAAGTGCAGACATGAATTGGTAATAGCTGGACTGTATTTATTTGTTCCATAAGGCAACTGGTATTTTTTTAAAAATTTATGCATTTTGATTTTCTGACAGAAAAAGACAGGGACATACCATGGGAATTGTATGAAAGAGCAGATATGAAAACTAAAAGAAGTTTCTCTTCATCAATCTGAGAGTCTATCATGGATGTGTATCCAGGCACACACACCATCATTAATGGTTCCATTGTGCATGACAAGGCAAACTATAGTTGCACAGAAGATAAACTTGACCATGTTAAAACGCATACATGTTTTGTTCACTAATTCAACTGATATTGACTGAATGCCTTCAGTGTGCCATCAGGTCAACTTCTCTGAGTAGTGTGCATTCTATTATTGGGATAAAGATACAAACAAACAAGCAAGTACTTATCAGACAGTGATAAATCACAGCAAATTGAAATAGGGCAAGAGGGTAGAAAATGAATGGGGAAACAGAAAGTTCTCTCAATAAAGCTACATTTACTGGGTTCTTAAAAGTACATTATTATCTTTTTAAAGAAACCATTACACATTTCTAGTTTAACTCTTTTCTAGACACCGAGGAAGCTATTGTGGCTTAAGGTAAAATCATTGAGACATGGGCATCATAAAAGTAAATAGTTCAAATCCACCAGCTGCTCTGAGGGAGAAAGATGGGTAATATCCATGAGTGCAATTTACTGCCTCTGAAATAAACCAGAGGATCTGCTATGAACAGGTTCCAACTCAACAATACATAATAACTGTATCACTGGTAAATAGTGGACAAAACACATTCTCATTTAATATTCTGACCATCAAGCATTTTTTGCTTTCTGGCATTGTAAAAAAGAATGGGATTCTCTAACATGCAGAAGAGGAGCTCTTCCTTGTTCTTTGTTTCTCTCCTTTCCTCTTTATTACTTTTATTGACTCCATACTTGTTTTTTCTTTAACTAAAATCTCCCTTTTGAAAAGTCTCTCAGTGTTGAAGAAGAGCACTGAACGTCCCATGGACAGCCAAGAGAACGAACAGTTGGGTCTTGAAGAGGGTGCAGTTGCAGTGCCCTTTGGAGGCAAGAATAATGAAGCTTCTCCTCACGTACTTTGGACATGTTGCGAGGAAGGGCTACTCCTTGAAGAGGGACGTGATGTTGGGAAGGGTGGAGATTCAGTGAAGGAGAGGAAGAAGACCCTTTTTTACCAAGTGGATTGATACAGTGATGGCCACAATGGGCTCTGTGTGTCAGGAAGTGTGAGGATAGTGCAGAATAGAACAGGTTCCATATCATTTGTTGACAGGGTCACTGTGAATCAGGCTTGACTCAAGGGCACCTAACAACAATAACAACCACAAAATCTCACAAGGGTTAATGCTAGCTCCTTATAATTCAGTAGTTAAGAAATTAATGTGGCAAAATATATTGTCAAAAGCCTTTTGAGGAAAGTAGGAAAGATACTTTAGCTAATTAACTGGAAAATAATAAAATACTTATTTTTATTGTAATTATTAGATTTCCCATGGGTTTCCCCCCATTCTGATTCTCAAGTATACACACACTATAAACAGCAATGCAAACATCTTTATAACCATGGCTTTTCACATTCCATTACCAATACTTGCTATAGTTTCATGGCAAAACTTAAGAAGGCAAAGCACACTTGTGAAAATCTGAATTTTAAATGAGTTTACACTACATGTGTTTTATCAGTGAGAACATGTTATGTTCTCCTACATCATAATAACAGCACATTATTTGAGGAATTTTTACAAGATTTTCTCTGTTGTATTATTTCCTAAAATTATTAGCCCACTGTATAAGACCATTATTGTAGAAAAAGATAACCAGAAAATGTGTATGAGCAACTCAGGGGCAAGGGGGTGTAGAAAAAAGAGGGTGAGGATGGGGTGGGGGTAATCATGGGATTATATGGTTTAATGGATGGGGAGGGAAGGTTGAGGAGGTGGGGGTATCCAGTGTAAAGGGTGTATATGAACTTTGTAGGTAAACTAGTATAAAATGAAAAATAAATAAATGACAGTACAAAACATAATGTAAAGGAAAGAAACATATGAATGATTGTTTGCAAATCAAAAAATGAAACAAACAAAAATGATAGTGAAAAAAATAAAGCCAAACCAAAACCACTAAAATAAAATAACAAACAATTGAGTCAGCTGTAGTTTCAGTTTACTCTGTGTAGACAACTCTGCTGCAAAGATGGTCAGTGTGCTGAAAACCTGAAGAATCTTCTATAAGAAGTATGGCAAGTAAATCCTCACAAATGACTCAGAACAAAAAGGGCAAGGCTCCCTGAATGCCCAAGGCAAGAGAAGCTGTGATCACAAGCAGAGTGGACCAGGTTGACAAAGCCAGTCTTCTAGAAGAAGGCCAAAGCCACAAAGAAGACTGTGCAGAGGTTTGAATGTGTTGAGACTAAATTCAGGTCTTAGAGGATACTGGCCATTAAAAGATGCAAGTATTTTGAACTGGGAGGTGATAGTAGAGATAGGGCCAAGGGATCTTGTTCCAAACATTTTGGTTTTAAGTTGAAACAACGTTGAGGTACTAGGTAATACTGCAGGAAAATAAATAGGGATGTTTCACTTAAAATAAAATATTAAGTTAGATTCGTGATAAACTGGTTAAAAACTGTAGCCTAATCTCGGGGGTAAATGTTCCATTGACAAGAGGTTATAAATAACACAAATGATGAAGGAGCAGAAGGAAATTCTCTGTGATGTGAACATTAAAGAATTTCATTTTTTTCTGTATGTAAATCACAAAGTTTCAGAATTACTCCACTTTTTTTAAAGACAGGCCTTCCTTTGTATTATAGAGTTGGAAGTTGTAAAATGAATTAAAACAGAAAGCTCATGTAAGAAACTAGTCACAGCAGTTCCCTCTATATTATAATCTCCTCTCCCAGAGAAATAGGACGACATGAGAGTTGTTTATATTAATGTGTTCTGGTGTTGTTGTTGTTATGTGCCATCGAGTCTTTTGCGACTCATAGCGACCCTATATGCAACAGCGCTAAACCCTGCTCTATCCTGTGCCAATCGCATTGCCTCTGATACACCCATCCCGATTACCCCAGTGACTGTATCAATCCACTTCATAGAGGGTGTTCCCCCCCTGCGCCGTCTCTCCACCCTACCAAGCATGATTTCCCTCTCCAAGGACCTGTCTCTACTTACAACATGTCCAAAGTATGTCAGACAAAGCCCCAGAATCCTTGACTCCAAGGAACAGTCTGGTTTAACCCTCTCCAGGATGAACTTGTTTGTTCTCTTGGCAGTCCAGAGTACATTCAAAACTCTTCTCCAGCACCAAAGCTCAAAGGCATCAATTCCCCTCCTATCCTCTGTAGTCATTGTCCAACTCTCTGATGCATAACAAGTGATTTCAAAGACCATGGCCTGTATGAGGCGCACCTTAGTCTCCAGAGAAACACCGCTGCTCTCGAGTACTTTAGAGAGGTCTCTAACAGCAGACTTTCCCTTCGCGAAACATTTTTTAATTTCCTGGCTGCTGGTGCCAAGAGTGTTGACCATGGAGCCAAGCAAACTGAAGCTGTGAACAATCTCAATTTCTTCGCCATCCATCCTGATGCTACCAATTGGTCCAGTGGTGAGAATCTTTGTCTTCTTGACATTGAGCCTCAGTCCATACTGAAGGCTGCAGTCCTTGACCCTGTGCAGCAAGTACATGAGGTCCTCCTCAGTTTCAGCAAGCAGGGTTGTGTCATCTGCATAACGCAGATTGTTAATAGATCTTCAACCAATCTTGACGCCACACTTCTCCTCATAGAGCCCAGCCCCCCGGATAATCTGCTCTGCATACAGGTTGAAAAGGTATGTAGTTAGGACACATCCCGGCGTACACCCTTCCCAATTTTGAACCATGCTGTGTTACCCTGCTCTGTTCTGACGACTGCCTCTTGGTCCAAATGTAGGTTTCGCATTAGCACGATTAAATGTTCAGGGATTCCCATTCTTCTCAGAGTCAGCCACAGCTTGCATAATCAATGAAACACAGATAGTCATTCTTCTGGTATTCCCTGCTTTAATATGTTCTACAATATATTTATTTCTATTTACTTGTTTGTTATAAATTATATTTCTTTCTGTTCAATAAAAATAAATTTATTTATGTTTAAGACTTTAAATATGTATATGCTGTATGCATACATTTACTTTTATAGGGAAATACTGTATGTAATACACACACACCACACAAATGCATTGCTGTCAAGTTGATTTCATTTCATGATGCCCCTCATATGCTACAGCATAGTTCTATTCCATATGATTCTCTCAGCTGTAGGACATGACAGGCCTTTCTTCTGCTGTACTGCCCATTGTTTCCAAACTGCAAACCTCCAGGTTGTTATTTAAGAACAAAATGTGGGTGCCACTTACTGAGTGCAGAGAAGCATTGCATCAATAGTTGCCCATTTTAGTTTAACAGTCCATTTTTGTGGTATAAACTGAGTAAAAAGCTTTCATAAAGGATTTATCCTATTCTTAAAAAAAATCATTGTTTATAGTAATCCAAAACAATTTTTATGACCTGATCTGTAAGGGTCATACTATTAACCCAAAGGCTTCCCATAACTAGTGATTCAAATCTCCCAGGAGTTTCATGAGAGAGAGTAAGATAGGCAGCCTCTCCAGTTTTGATTTAAAACCTTGGAAACCCAGGGTAGGATTGCTGTAATTTAGGAGCAACTTGACAACAGGGAGGGTTTGTTGTTGTTATTTTCTATATTTGATATTAATAGTTTCATAAATTCTTACATTAAGAGAGCTAATCCGAAGTTAATTACAATTTTGCCTTATTGTTGTTATGTGCTGTTGAGTCGCCTGCAACTCATAGCAACCCTATGTACAACAGCTCTAAATTCTGCTCCACCCCTTGCCAATCTTACTATCTCCAGCACACCTATCCCCATTAACCCAGTGACTGAATCAATCCATGTCATCAAGGGTCTTCCTGTCCTGCACTGTCTCACCACCCTCCCAAGCATGACTTCCTTCTCCAAGGACTGATCCCACCTTGCAACATGTCCAAAGTATGTCAGATGAATCTTCAGAATCCTTGCCTCCAAAGAGTAGCCTGGTTTCACCCTCTCCAGGATGAACTTGTTTGTTCTCTTGGCCGTCCATGGTATAGTCAATACTCTTCTCCAGAACCACATTTCAAAGGCATCAACTCTTCTTCTATCATTCCTAGCCATTATTCAGCTCTCTGATGCATAGCAAGTAATTGCAAAGATCATGGCCTATATCAGGCACATCCAGACTGACATTGTTGCTCTTCAGTACTTTGGAGAGGTCTTTGACATCTGATTTTCCCAATGCAATTCGTCTTTTAGCTGCTCGTACCAAGAGCGTTAATTGCAGGGCCAAGCAAACTGAAACTGTCAACAATCTCAGTCTCTTCACTATGTCTCATGATGCTGCCAATCTTTGTCTTCTTGATGTTGACATTCAATCCATATTGAAGACAGCAGTCCTTCTGCAGCAAGCACTTCGGGTTCTCCTCAGTTTCAGCAAGCAGGGTTGAGCCATCTGAATAACATAGATTGTTAGGATGAAATTTATTGAGCCACTGTGGTGATCCACTGAGGAGTACCAGATTCAAGCCATGGTCTTTTCAATTGCTTCCTATGCATCTGAAAGTTGGACAGTGAGTAAGAATGGTAGAATATGAATGAATGTATCAGAAAAAGTACTGAATATTCCAATGAAAAAATAAAAGCAAATCTATATTGGAGAAAGTGCAGCCAAGGTTCTCCTTAGAGGAAAGAATGGTGTGATTTTGTCTTACATATTTCAGGCTTGTTGTCCAGAGGAATGAGTCCTTAGAAAAGACATTATGCTGGGAAGGTTAAAGATCTGAGGAAAAGAGGATGACTCATAAAATGGATTGGCACAGTGGCTCTAAAATTGGCTTAAGTACATCAGAGATTGGGAGAATGGCACAGGACAGAGCAAGGTTCAGATCTGTGTTGTTCACAGAGTTGCTGTGAGACACAGTCATCTGCATGGCACCTAACAATATCAACTATGACCCAGATGTGATATTTAAAGTTCCCATAGATTTTCTATGTTAATAGCTACTATTATTTTCCTACTATTTTTAAGCGTGAAGCAATAATTTTGCAATTAATATGTTGTTGCTGTTATGTGCCATTGAGTCGTTTCCGACTCATAGCGACCCTATGTACAACAGCTCTAAACCCTGCTCCATCCTGCACCAACCGCACCGCCTCTGACACACCCATCCCGATTACCCCAGTCACCGAATCAATCCATCTCATAGAGGGTCTTCCCATCCTGCGCTGTCCC
>NW_006399892.1:5342363-5368268 GCF_000299155.1 Elephantulus edwardii | reverse complement strand
CTGCTTACAGCTGTTCCTCCTCCCTTGTGTTTCCATACTTGATGGTTCTACCTAGGTTGCCCTTTTTTGCAATTAATATAGGTGCTGTTATTATGGTTGTTAGGTGTCATTGAGTTGAATATGACTCATAGCAACTCTATGAACAGAAAAATATGAACCCTGTTCTATCCTGTGCCATCCTCACACTTCCTGGCACACAAGAACCCATTGCAGCTGTCACCATGTCAATCCACCTGGTTGAGAGTCTCCTTTTCTTTTTCCAGGCTTCTACCCTTCCTAGCATCATTTCCGTCTCCACTGAACAGGATGCTTTTTATATTTGGGAGAATAAGTTAGTAAATAACAACTAATTCTTATATTTGATTGGGAGTCTAGATTAGTAAATAACTAATTCTATAATGATTACAACATAAATAATATCGTTTGTCTTGTACTACTTGGGTTTTTGTTTGTGTTATATACTGACCAATTTTTATTTTGCTTTTCACAGTCAAAGGAAAAATGTTTTTGAGAACGAGATACAGCACTTACTTGGCAAGAGATTCTGTTTTCTAGTTTTTAGTGTACTTTTTACTATACTTGTCAAGTGAAAACTTGAGTTTCAAACCATAACTATTGCTTCTAACAAGATGAATTGGTATTGACTTAAATTTTGCTAGTTGACTTGATGTCTAAGCAAATTATAGGAAAAGCTCTTTTTATGTAATGTTCATCCTGTTAAAATGCTTAACAAAAAGACAGATATAATGAAATTTTCCACCTTATAGTAATTAAAATTGTATTATCATTGGAAAAACAGACCTTTAGATATCAATGTATAATATGAATATTATGGTGAACAATTTCATAAGTATGTTGCAAATTTTTCTAAACAATTTGTATATTCCCTTGACTAGTATAGTCTGAAGCATTATTAAAGAACTTAATCATATTTGCAAACTTGATATGTTTTACTTATTTCATACTAATCACTGTAAAGTGGAGTACAGATGCAAACTGTAGTTTATTTTTATTATTTTAATTCCAAAGTATCTTTTTAATCTCTTTTCTGTTCTCAGTGGCTAATTATTAACAAATTCTACTTCATCCTATTTCAAATTTTCAATTTTGAAGTGTGTACAAATATTAGAAAAAAGCCTTCATTGAAACGGTTGCAGAGGATAGGGGCCAATAAACGAAGTGAAACGAGGTGAAAAGTGATTTCGGGTCAATCCTAGGACTCTTTTAAGATTTTTAATTTCAGATACTTCGCTATACACTTACATATCTGAGAAGGAGCCACACATGATAAATAAAAGATTCATACTAAATTTTTACAAACATATAATGTTCCAATAATTAGGTCCTTATTTGAATTGACTTACTGAATATAAAAGCACTTTGGTGTCATTTCATACAGCAGCATGGCTCGTGACTATCCACTTATAAAATGTATTAATGCATCTACTCTCTTCCTATTTGATTTTTTTCCGTTTTGATTATTGATTTTTTTTGTTTTTTATCTATGTATGCCACAGGACCCATAGAGTTCTGACTCAGTAGCTGCCCTTATTCACTTGAATTTATTGTTGGTCACTTACTTTTTAATTATCTGACCACAACATT
Organism: Elephantulus edwardii; assembly: GCF_000299155.1. NCBI lineage: Eukaryota > Metazoa > Chordata > Mammalia > Macroscelidea > Macroscelididae > Elephantulus > Elephantulus edwardii. Next base: position 5,366,663 of record NW_006399892.1, on the reverse strand, counting down.
TAACTGAAAGGGAAAAATAAATATTCTAAGAACCCATATAAAGATAGTGGGCTGGATTTTAGACAGATGAGGAATGAGGTTATTATTTGAACATATAGACAAAATGTATTTTATCAGAATGAGGAAGATAATTAGTATGCATCTGTCCAGTATGTAAAATTACACTTGTTTGGGTTTTTCCCCCAATGTAGATGAGAAAACTGAGGCTCAGACTTATCACATTCTTTTGATGTCAATATTACAATTATTTTGTTACTGTTTTCTATACTTAGAGGTCTGATTAAACATATTTTTGGCTGCCTTATTTAAAAACTATTATTCATACCTAATCAGGTCACAAGGATTGAAAATTGAACAAGTTACTAAATGGTCAATTTTCCTTCCACATTGCTAAACAAAATACAGTTTTTATATCTGTTGAAGTACAGACAAATTTTAATGTGAAAGTATGAGCCTTGCATTAAATAAAAAGGTAATTTTGATTACTAGATCATGATGTCAATCCAGCAGAGATAATCAGATTAAATTAAAGCTTATTCTGACTGATGTGCTTCTATAGCCTTCCATTTGCTACTGTATTTAAAATTATTACAAATCTCAGGCAAAAAATATTGCTTTAATTTCCTTATTTGATCTTTAAAAATAAAGAAGAAAACGGAAAGATTAGCAAAAGGAAAAAAATCAAGCAAATGGATTAATAAGTCATTAGGCTTAGACAAAAGGGGGCATGAATAAAATATTTTATTTACACTTAGACCCTTGATTTTCCTTAGTTGCTAACTCTTAATGGAATCCAAGGGTAAAAAGGTTGGCTTGAGAAGTCAGTAGAAATGCTTATATGGTGTTCATCCAGGCATGAATTTCAAAACCTTCACAGCTTTATAAATGTGTATGTGGATTGCTTTTGCTCTCGATACATTTTTCTCAATATAGTACAATAAGGAGGACAATATTCCAAGTTTGAGATTTATACCACAAGGCATTTTTTAATTTTGTAGGCATAAGAAACTTTTGGAGTCATATGGTTCTATAGGGAACACATTTTTCTCCCCCCTTTCTAGCATATAATTCAAAAGTAGCAAAGCTAGTTTTATCTAAACTCCCCAAAATATTCACCTTTGTCCTAATGTCAATTAAAAAAAAAGTTGTACCACTTCAAGAATTGCTTCCTACAGTTTTACTAGAAACTTCATCTTCACTTCTTACCAGTCAATGCATATCAAATATTGTGCTCAATGCTGATCCCCTGCACAGGTATGCTTCAGGCCAAACTAAAGGTGTGGTCTGTAGTGGTACAGAGCAAATCTTTATGAAGCCTTTATTAGGAAAGTTGGCTCAAAACAAACGTTTCTAAAAATCTCCTACTAAATGTTTGCTGTGTAAACATGGGCTAGATAAATAGATACTGGAAAGGACTTCTGAATGACAACCAGCTAAAAAGTAAATTCTCTAAGCCTTTGACTATATCCATTTCAGTGATTGGAATTGAATGGATTAGAACTTGTCAGAACATGCTCTCAAGCTGTTTGTGATTTCTGTTATGACTTTGGCCAGTGACTGGGGAGATAGATCAGTGCTTTATTTTATACAAACAATACTATTTAATATGTATGAATATGTGTACCCACCTTCAGTCTCAATATGGACTAATCACTTGTTTTCAACAAAAACCTGAAAATTCATTCTTTCTCTATTGAAATTTCAAACAGCTGCTCCTCCATTTACACTATTTTGGATCGAGATCTCCAAAAGCAGAGTGGACAAAATTGAAACAGAGGTCCTAAGGAAACAATTCATTAGTTGAGTAAGGCTGATTTGCTATTTCAAATACATAATAATTTAGACAACCCACAATACTTCGATGGTAATATTATTTTATACATTGGTTACACAGAACCAATGTTAAAAGATTACAGGATTTCCGTCTAAAGTCTCTCACTTATACGTCTATGATTTCAATGACATTTTTCAAAATTTTTCTTTTTGTCAATTTTTACTACTGCTCCATATGTGTAGAGTGATTTATATATTATTGGAGGGGATATGAAATGTGACAACAGTAGGTAATCGCCAGTGGACTTATCTGAAATTGTGTAACTCTGCAAAACTGAGAATAGAGTGGAAAGAAGTTAAGAGCTGAAGTTGAAAATAGAACAAATAAGAACTATGTTAGCTTAAGGGAAACTTTTCCCTTAAAATTACTTTTTGAAAGAATTTCCTTTAATATAAACTTTACTGAACTGTAGAAAATAAAGAGAAGGATAGGTGAACTGGCAAGGCAATCTGTGAGTACAGAAGAAAGACTCATACAGAGCTGCTCATCTGGTTTAAGAAAATTGAAGAGATTGAGCTGAAGCTTGGAAGAAAATGGTAAAATTGCTTTAATCAAGTTATTCCTTAAGAGAAAACTCTAGAAATTAACAAGGGAAAGATAGACAAGAAATAAAAACATACACTGATTTTTAAAAATTCCCTTACTTTTTAATTTTTACCGTATTCCTCTGAAAAACTAGACTGTGAAGCAAGAAGACATATCCCTTGGTTAACTAATAAATTTGTAAAATGACATTTGACTTGATTTTGTAAAAAAGATCCTTTTAAATATAAATCATTCGAGGCAACAACACAAAATCAGTTGGATTTCATCCTCTATAATACTAGTCTCTATATTAATCACTAGAGTACTATGGTTCGTTGGGTTTTCAGTTGCCATTGTTTGTGATTATGAATGACAGATTGAAATCTTCCCCTTTGCTGTGCCACCTTTACAATCTCCCAGCTCACAAGCGCTTCAGTGGCTGTCAACCCATCTCACCGAAGGGCTTCCTCACCTTGCTCGTCCTCTACTGTGCTAAGCATGATGTCTTTTGCCAAAGACAGGCATGCTGCACACTACTCAAAAAGCTAAAATTCTTTTTTTTTCCTTCTAAGTAACACACCCCAAAAAGTACAGATAATGAATAGATCTCAAAAACAGGAAATGTCTAACAGTTACAGAACATGTTAGAACTTCTCTGGAATGTAGTTTTGTTTTGTTTTTTATTTGACTAATGCACATTCTCTCCTCTCCAGCTGCTTTGACGTGTCTACCTTCTGTCTTAATAGCTCGTCACCTGCCCTTTCCCACCGGTAATTTCTAAATGTTTCTGTTTATTGTCAACTTTTCACCACGTCCCCCTACCCATTCCAGTGCCCTCGTCATGCTCCAGTGACTAAGCAGTGTGATCTAGTTGTGAGTAGCCGGCAAGTTCCGAGAGCAATGACGTTTCAGAGAAAAGCATGTTCAGGTCGTAAATGAAACGCAAGGTGATTTTTCTGTAGTTCACTTTTAGGGAAGCTTCAAGGGTTGTCATCATGTGATTGACTTTGAATCCTGAGGTCGTATACTAAAGCTATTAGAAACAATTTAATAAATACATATTTAATTACCAAATCATTTCTAAGTGCTCCATTTAATTTTTTTTCACCACAGATGGCATACAATTATCAGATTTACTCAGGTTTTCTCTAAGTAATTTCCATTACCATATATTATTTTTTACCCCCCTTTAGATGAAAATCTCTTTAGACAATTGTCCCATAGAGTTTTCTTGAATGTTAAAACGACACTAAGCAAGCAAATAGATAAACAAACAAAAAATTCTTATCTTCTAGAAACTGCATTAAAGCTTGACTTGAAAATATTGTATGACTTTTTTTTTTAAAAAAACAAAAAAAACCTTAAAATTCAAACTCATTGCCATGAGTAGATTCCCACCCATGACATCTTCCATCGGGTTTCTGAGGCCGAAGATCACACAGCGGGAGAATGTTCAGATGCCACACTAAAATTTTGTTATGTTATTTTACACTGCAGTCCAGAAAATTGCTTAACTTGATTCTACACCAAATTTTGTAGAAAGCAAATAATATAAAGAGAAAATAACCTTGGCTAACATAATTCACATAATTCAACCCTGTTTTCCAATATCAAGCACTTAACAAACAGAGACATCAAGTGTCAGTCACTGGCTTTATTTATAGTCAGTGTTTTTATTTATCAATAATTTCACTTTCACTACAATTTATTGAATGTATTTGCAATGGTTTTCTCTATTTTACATATGGTAGATAGGAGAGCTAAGAAATTCTCTAAGTCATTCAGTTTGTAATGAAAGAGATTTTTGTCTAAGCCTTTAAGCTCCAATTTCAGTATCTGTAAACACTCTGAGGCCAATGTGGTGGTGCAGTGGTTAAGACTTGAATGTTCAATCAAAGAGTCAATGGTTAGATCACACCAGCTTCTCTAAGGGAGAAAGGTAAGTTCATCTGCTTTTGTGAGATTTTGTTGTTGTCATTGTTCTGTGCTGTAGAGTCAACTGCAACTTATAGGGACTCAATGTACGTACGACAGCTATGAACTCTGCCCTATCCTGAGCCAATCTCCTCAAACCCAGCAGACCCAATTTCACATCTCTAGTTTCTAAGTCAATTAATTTCACTCTGGGTCTTTCTCTCCTGTGCTCTCCCTCCACCCTTCCAAGCATGACGTCCCTCTCCAAGGATTGGTCTCTCCTAGCTATGTCCCCAAAGTAGATGAGATGGAGATTCAAATTCCTTGCCTCTGGAGAGCAGCTTGGTTTCACTCTCTTCAGGACTGACCTGCTTGTTCACCTAGCAGTCAATGGTATGTCCAACACTCTTCTTCAGCACCAAAACTGAAAGGCATTGATTCTTCTTCTATCATCCTTAGTCATTGTCCAGCTCTCTGATGCATAGCAAGTAATTGCAAAACCTATGGCCTGGATCAGATACACCTTTGTCTCCAGACTGACATGATTGTTCTTCAGTACTCTAGAAAGGTCCCTAACAGCAGACTTTCCCAATGCATTCATCTTTTGAATTCTTGACTGTTGGTGTCAAGAGTGTTGATTGTGGAACCAAGGAGACTAAAGTTGTTAATCTCAACCTCTTCTCTATCATAAAGCTGCCAATTTGCCCAATGGTGAGAACCTTTGTCTTCTTGATGTTGAGCTTTAATCCATATTGAAGACTGCAATCTTTGACCTTCAGCAGCATACGTCTCACGTCCTCCTCAGTTTAAGCAACCAAGGTTGTGTCATCTGCAATAACAGAGGTGTAGAGCCTTGGAAACCCTAGGGGGAATCTATACTGTCCTACAAGGGACATTATGAACTTGAGTTACTAAACGGCCACAGGCTTGATTTTAACAGTATTGTCTCAGCTGTAAACTAATGTTTCACATTGCCCTAGCTAAATTAATTCCCTCTAGGAGTGGCATCCACTTCCTAAACAACATGCCTCTGGAAATGCTATCAACTTTGAGAAATTACAATAGTTAAGGAAAGGCTTCAAGCATTTTGTTCATAGGGTCACTATGAGTCATGCTTGTCTTGATGGCAATCAATAACAGAGAGCAAATAACATCTACTGATTACACAATCCTATTACTGATGTTATTGTTCCATAAACTAATAAAGCAAACCCAATCTATTGCATTGGAGTCAATTGTGACATGGAGTTTTCAAATGTTGTGATCTCTTGGAAGTAGACTGGCAAGACTTTCCCTAGAGGCACTTTCTCTGAGTGGACGCAAACTATCAAACTTTCAGCTAGTAGCCAACTGTTTAACACTTTAATACAACCCAGGGACTTTTGGATAACCAATTTTGGGCTCTTAAATGGCTGTATAAATGAGGAAGATCTAGGTCAAGGACTATAGTCCCAATATGGATTGAAGCTCAATAACAGGAAAACAAAGATTATCACCCCTGGGCCAACTGGAAGCACCATGACAATGGAAAAGAGATTGAGATTGTTAAAAAATTCATCTTACACGGTGCCAGAATCAACAGTCTTGGTATCAATAGTCAAGAAATTAAAAGACAAACCATAGTGGGAAAATCTGCTGTCAGGAACCTCTCTAGAATACTGAAGAGTAATGATGTCAGTCTGAAATTTGTAGTCTAAAAACTAATCAAGTCCATGGTCTTTGCAATTACTTGTTATGCATCAGAGAGCTGAAGAATGATTGAGGGAAACATAAGAACTGACACCTTTGAGTTGTGCTGGAGACGAATATTGAACATACTGTGGACTGCCAAAAGCATTAACTGATCTGTTCTGAAGAAAGTGAAACCAAGCCACAAGGAGTTTGAAGCTCCAGTTCACATACTTGGTGCATGTTGCCTGGAGGCACCAGTCCTTAGAGAATGATATCATGCTTGGAAGGTGTTGGGGGGACAGCACAGTATAGGAAGACCCAGGATGAGATGGAGTGACCCAGTCACTGGGGTGATGGGGGTAGGTATGTCGGAGACAATGAGACTGGCTAAGGATAGGGCAGGATTCAGTGCTATTTTATATAAGGTTACTATGAGTTGCAAACACCTGGATGGCATATAACAATGCTGTAGTGTGTTTGTGTACCATCAAGTCAGAACAGACCCATATCTACCCTCTGGCATGTTTTCAAAGGCAGTTAATCACATGTGGAGATTGCCCATTCTTCTCCTGTGGAGCCGCTGGTGGATTCGAAATGTATGTCTTTGGGACTTCAGCACAGCTTCTTACCATTAGTCCAAGAATATTTTCCACTACTGGTATCAGAACCAATTCATAGCTGATCCTCTAGCAGATTTTTATAGGCTGTATATTGCTTAGAAGGAGATTGACTGCACACTGTTCTCCCCTGAAACAGCTGGCGGATTTGAGCCACATGTATTTGGGTTAGCTGTACGTTTTATTACCATCAGAGTTCCCTAATTCTTATGAAGAATGACTTGGACTTAGGTTGTATATAAATGCAGATGTGGACTTTTTCTTACAGCTACTTGGATATCTGGTGGAAATATGGTCAACCTAAATAGTTCAAATCCACTAGCTTCTCTGAGGGGAAAAGTTGGGCAATCTCTTCATGTGGGGATGTGTAGCTTCTGGTCAGCTGTGAGACAGTTCTGATTGTACAGCACTGAGTTGTTATCTGAACCTCATGTAAATAAAACATTTAAAATGAGACAGTACTTAAATAGAGGTCTCCCTTTGGTCGTAGCTACCAAGAATCTGAGTTACAAGAAGACTTTTTTAACCTACAGCTTCCTGTGATCCCACCTGCCACACCATTTTAGATTTGTCTTTTCAAAGTTAAGTTAATCATTCTTGAGGTAGCTGTTTTTGCAAGTTAAAAAAAAATAACAGCTTCAAATACCTCTTGGAAATGACTCATAGCTACCCCACGTATAATAGAACAATCTCAAATTCTTTTTGGACAGATGGAAGTGAAAAGGCATGACTACTAACATGATTTTGCTGTCATCGGTTCCTGTCAAGTTGATTCTGACTCATGACAATATGTATAATGCAAGGAAACTTTGTCTGATGCTCTGTTATCTTCACCATCCTTAGAATATTCGACTTATTCTTTCAATTATTGTGTCATTCTATCTTATTTAGAGTTTTCCTTCTTTTTATTAATATTGCAGAGATTTTCTTTATTGAAAACCTCTTCATTCTGTGTGTCTTCATTTATTGCATATTGTTGTGATGATAATACTGTGTCACTGATATTTCAAAACCAGCAGGGTCATGCATGCAGGACTATTTTCAGCCTAGCTTCTAGACTTACATAGATGGATAAGGACCAGAAGACCTACTACTGAAATAAGTAGCCAATGAAAACTTTATGAACAATAGTGGAACACTGTCTGATACTGTGTCAGAGATAAGTCTGTCAGTCTGAAAAACCCAAAATATGACTAGGGGAGAGCTGTCTCTTTAAAGTCCAACTCCACTTTAATTCAAGTCATTGCCCTCAAGTCTGAACTGACTCATACCTGATCTTCCAGTGGGCTTTCAGAGCTGCAAATTAACTGCACAGGAGGAAATTATCCATCAATTTCCCTCAGAGCATCTGGGGGTGTAAACTGCCCTGCCTTTGAGTTGGTCCCTTAACTCCTTACCTACCAGGACACCAGATTGTTGGATATTATTGCTAGTACCTCTGGGAAAATGAATCCTGAAAGTACATAAAGTCTGCTGTTGCGGTCGTGAGCCTTCAAGTTGGGACCAACTCATGGCTGACTCTACAGTGGGTTTTCAGAGGCAATCAAATGTGTGAGAAGAGATTGCCCATCTTGATCCTCATAAGCAGTTGGTAGATTTGAACTCTTTGCCTTTGGGTTGACAGCACAACTGTTTACCAGAGCTCCTCTCTAAAGTTTTGATGTTGTTATGTAGCATCAAGTTGCAACGGACTCACATCAGATCCCCCAGTGAATTTTCAGAGACAGTAAACCACACAAGAGCTAACTGCCCATCCTCCTATTACAGAACAACTGGTGAATCTGAACCACGTGGCTTCAAATTGACAGCACAGTCCTTTCCCGTGAAGCAACGAGAGGTCCCTCTTTGAAGCTTTAGAAACATGCTGATATGGCATGATTGTAAATAAATTTAAAAAAATAGCTACAAATGTCAGTTTATTATCAGAAAACGGATACACAAAGTATGAATTTAGAATAATTAGAAGCTGTCACAAATTAAATGGATATCTCAGATGTATAAGCTGAAATAGACTGTATTTGCCATTTTAAATCAAACAGTCGCATTCCCTGTCTATCAAGCCAGGCATGACAAATCAAACAGAAAAAGCATTATCAATTCATTGTCAAAAAGAACATTTCCAGACATAACAAAAAGTACAATTAGTACAATGCTTTGGGGTGATAGAAAAATATCCACAAAGTTGCAGGAAGGATAAGTTAATATGACTCATTTCAATCTCTGCACCAACCACTGATGGAAATTATGATGAATTTGGAGATCTTTACCAACCACTGCAGTTTAAAGTTGACGAAATGTAGACTCAATATGCACTGATAATTATAGGAAAATATTGCCCTCGTTCTAGAAATGACGCTGGAGAACACATGATAGAATGTTTCTAGACTAGTGACCTATTGATGGGAAATATATTCCTTTAACAAATGCGAATCTTGCCAAATGGAACATAAAGGAGATGAAGGTGAAGCTTTACATAGCCAGTCAGACCAAGGCAAAAGGTTCATAAAGAAATTGGAAAGAAAATTACGTAGCCAACCAATTGGAAAAGATCTATATTTGTGCTCATTTCAAAGAAAGGTGATCAACAGAATGTGGAAATGATCACATAATATGATTAACATCTCATGCAAGTAAATTTCTGCCAAAGGTAATTCAAAACAGCTGAATCAATACATTGAGAGAGAACTGCAAGAATGTCAGGCTAGATTCAGAACAGAACCATGGCAGGAGGGATATCATTGTTGGTTACCATCGAGATGTGGGCTGAAAGCAGAGAATGCATGAAAGATGTGCATGTGTCTTGTTGACTAGGCAATACTTTCAACTGTGTGGATCATGATTAATTATTAATTACATTGCAAAGAAAGAAATAAAGCAGAGCTCTTAATAAGTGTACTCGTGCAGAACCTGTTTATAACTTAAAGTCAGTCCTAGAAAAGAATAAGGGGATAGTTGAGATTTACAATTAGAAAGGTGTGTGTCAGAACGATATCCATTTATTGTACTCATCCAATCCTTATTGCTGTGCAGAGGCAACTTGTGGTTGCTGTGATGCTAAACACTGTGACACTAATGTGTCAAATGCGATAATGGTTACCCATGGTGGACAGTGTTTGGTAGGACTCCCTGATTAACAGCAGCAGCAACAACAACAACAACAACATGCTGAACAAATAATACAAGAAGATGAATTATATGAAGGTTATGATTAGTAGATGACATAATGTTATCTGCTCAAGGTGAATTGGCTGCAACAATGAGTTTAAGCATAATAATGAGTATTACATAAAAATAGGTACTGTTATATCTATTGCTAAGTTTCAACTTACTTTTGGATATTTATGAGACCAAAATTATTTTACTTATTTTTAATTACAGTATTTACAAGTGATCTTTCATAAGCAACTCTTTGAATTTAATATAATCCTTCCAGAAACATGGCTAATATTCAAGAATAAATAAAATAATATATAGTTTCTACTTGGTCCTAATCTATATAATTTATCCATTCTATCTGATATATTCCTTATGCAGATGACACAACCCTGCTTGCCGAAACTGAGGAGGACCTCATGCATTTACTGCACACAGTCAAAGACTGCAGCCTTCAGTATGGACTGAGGCTCAATGTCAAGAAGACAAAGATTCTCACCACTGGACCAATTGGTAGCATCAGGATGGATGGCGAAGAGATTGAGATTGTTCATAGCTTCAGTTTACTCAGCTCCATGGTCAACACTCTTGGCACCAGCAGCCAGGAAATCACAAAACATATTGTGATGGGAAAGTCTGCTGTTAGGGACCTCTCTAAAGTACTAAAGAGCAATGGTGTCTCTCTGGAGACTAAGGTGCACCTGATACAGGTCATGGTCTTTGAAATCACTTGTTATGCATCAGAGAGTTGGACAATGACTAGGGAGGATAGAAGGGGAATTGATGCCTTTGAGCTGTGGTGCTGAAGAAGAGTATTCAGGGTACCATGGACTGCTAAGAAAACAAACAGATTCATTCTGGAAAGGGTTAAACCAGGCTACTCCTTAGAGGCAAGGATTCTGGGGCTTCATCTGACATACTTTGGACATGTTGTAAGGAGAGACAGGTCCTTGGAGAGGGACATCATGCTTGGGAGGGTGGATGGACAGCGCAGTGTCTGGGGTAATCAGGATGGATGTGTCAGAGACAGGGCAATTGGCACAGGATAGAGCAGGGTTTAGGGCTGTTGCACCTAGGGTCACTATGAGTCGCAAGCCCCTCAACGGCACATAAAACAACAATAACATCTGATACATTCATTGCATGAATTCTTACCTACTGCCATCAAACTGGTTCCCATTCAGAATGAACTTACTCCTGAGATTTCTGGACTCATTAATCCTTGTTATTTTGGGTGAGATTAAATCAAGTATAATCCATATTGACTGTATGAAGCACAGACCGGAATCCTATCCTATCACGTGCCATCCTCTCAATATCTGATACGCTTGACCTCCTTGCTGAAGTGACCATGTCCACCCATCTTGTTGAGGTCTTCCTCTCTTTCACTGACCCTCCACCTTTCCAAATATGATATCCTTTTCCAAGGAATTCTCTCTCCTACCAGCATATCTAAAGTATGAAAGATGCAGCTTTGTCATCTTTATCTCCAAGGAGCTCTCTGACTGCAGTACCTCCAAAATATCTCTGTTCATTCTTGGAACGCCATGGGATATTCAGTATTCTTTTCCAACTTTTCACCATAACTCAAAGACATCAATTCATATTCATTGTCCAGCTTTCAGATGCATAGCAAGTGATTTAAAAGACTATATGCATCCCCCTTCCCTCCCCAAAATGAATAAAAATGGCCATGATCAGTTGCACCTTAGTCTTTAAATTGATATCATTGCTCTTTAGCATTTTGAAGAAGTCTCTGATAGTGAACTTGCTCAAAGCAGTTCTGACTGCTGGTACTACAGGTATTCACTGTGGATCTAATTAAGGTGAAAACATCAACAGTTTAGATCCTTTCTCCATCTATCCTGATGTTGCCTATTGACCTAGCTCTGGTGGCTAAGTATTTGCTCTTTCAACTCAAAGACACTCAGTTGGAATCTACCACCTGTTCTGAGGGAAGAAGATGAGCAGTCTTTTCTCATGTGATTTGCTGCCTCTGAAACTTCACTGGAACAGCTGTTCCAGTTCCACTGCACATAGCAACAATGGTGGCCAATCCTTACTTGTGTAGATCTCACAGAGCCGATGGTAGATGAACTGCTGATGTTTTGGTTAGCAGCACAGCACATAACACACTACATCTCCAGAGTAGTGCCTACAAGAGGTGGATACTTACCGTTCTCATTTTACAGATGAAAGAACAAGGGTCAAGGTAAACTTTTCCATGGTAACACAGTTATTAAGTGTGAAGACGATATGGAAGTCAGGAAGTTAGATCCCAGTGTGACCTGTTAATGATGACTCTCTAATGTCAACGCCAAATAGAACTTCCTGCAGTGATGTAAATGTCCTACAAAGTAAAAACTTTAATCTCTAAAATATGTCTAGTGTAACTGAGAAATCAAGCTGGAAACTTTAATTATTTAAAGGTAAATGATTGGTTAGCGATTTCTGGGCAGCAATGCTATTCCACTTGCATTTTAATTTATAAATACATAAATTCTTCCTTTTTTCGTAATGAATTTTAAAAAAATAATGTCTTTCACCTTTTTTTTTAAATAATGTAAATAAAAATTGTAAGTAAAGTCATCATGCTTCAAAAATCATGTTATGCTGCTAACCTAACAGAATATATTATTGGGGAAGAAATTTTTATAAAACATTGATTCCCTGCTTTCTTTTTCCCCCACATATGAAACCTATTTTGAACCTCGTTTCTCCCTTTTAAGCACAATTCCTTTTTGAAGAAGTGGCAATGATACAATAGTGGAGGAAGCTCCCTTATGCATTTACAGGCAGATAGCTGTCATTCCCCTCAAAAAGTGGCTTTGCCTGTGGCGCCTCCATTCAAGTGCATTTCCTTGCTTCCACATCATTTTCACTGCTAAACCCTTGTGACTGTGGAGGGAGGGGTAGATGGCCCACACAGCAAACAAATGCAAAGCAGTGTGATTTCCAGCTTTCCAAACCTACCTCTTATAAATAGCTCCAGCAACACTCAAGTCTTCATAAAGAAAACTTCAATAGCTGATAAAACGACTAACGTCTGCAGAGTATTTTATGTTTTAGCAAGCTCTCTTACAAGACAAACATTCAAAATTTAAGACACCCTTCAATCTGGAGGCTAAATACCATTGTTGTTGTTGTCATTGTGTGCCATCCAGTCAGAACAGACCGATTGCTGACCCTCTGGCGGGTTTTCTTAGTTAATCACAAGGGAGGAGATTGCCCATCCTTCTCCTGCAACTAAATACCATTAACCTCACTTCTATTGAAATGGAAGTTAAACTTTGAAATCTGACCTGTTAAATTTTCAAAGAAACTATAATTTATACGGTAAATTCATTGACATAGAGTAAATTTCCCCCTCACTGTGACCTTATGAAATGGAGTAGAACTAACCATAGAGTTTCAAGGTTGTAATTTCTCTTTTCCCTTATTTTATTTTTATTTTAATTTGCATGAAAGTTATCTATCCAATTTGTTTATCTATCCAATTATTCATCGATAATTTGGTTTGGGTTTTTTTCCCCAACTTTTTTTAAGAAAAAAACATCTTTTTCCCCCCAGTGATTTTTTTCCCACTCCCACCTTAACAACCCCCCTCCTCTTCTTTCTGCTACCCCATTCCCTTTGTAGATATTTACACATATCTTACTAGTTTTCTTTCTATTTTTACAATAATGGACTTAGGCCATATTTGTCCTTATGACACTGTGTTCGTTCAATTGGGATAATTTTCTCTAGCCTGTCTTACATAGTATTTTTATAAAAAAATTATTGCTTTTGAGTGTTGCATAGTATTCCATTGTGTGTGAAGGTTGTAATTCTTATAGAAGCTGACTGCCACATCATTCACCCAAGAGGAACAAGTATGTTTAAAGTGTTGATTGAGCACAGAAACACTGCCTCACTGGGGCTCTTTAGGGATTTCTGTTCTGTTTTGCCTTTTGTGTTTCACCATGACCTCTGTTCAGAGGTTATGCCTTCCTCAAGGGCTTCAAAGTCAGATTGTTTATTATTGTTGTTGTTATGTGCTATCGTGTTGCTTGCAACTCATAGTGACCCTATGTGTAACAGCCCTACAACCCGATCTATCCTGCGCCAATCTCACTGTCTACAGCACACCAGACTGTTTCCTTTTCTTTTTTGGTTAAATCATGCAGTTGTGGGACCTTGAGCAAATTAATCAATCATTCCAAACTTTGCCATTCTCCTCTTTGGCACTAGCATAATATACCTCATACTCTATAATGACAGCAGAAAAATAATTGACACCTTGAGCTATGGTGTTGGAAGAGAACACTGATCATCCCATGGACGACCAAGAGAACCAACAGATAATGTCTTAGGGAGAGCCAGAGTGCTCTTTGGAGGCAAAGATGCCGAGGCTTCACCTCAAATACTTTGGGCATGTTGCTAATCCTTGGAGAAGGACACGACACTGGGAAGGGTGGAGGGTCTATGAAGGAGAGGAAAATCCTCAACCAGGTGGATTGGCTTGGTGACTGCTGCAATGTGCTCCTATTTGTCAGGAAGTATGAAGATGGCACAGAAGAGAACAGATCTTCTGTTGTAGATCTCTGTTCTGATCTTTTGTTCATAGAGTTGCTATGAGTTGTACTCTACTCGACAGCATCGAACAACAACAACAACTTCATAAACCTAAGCTCACTCTCATCAAATCAATTCCAGCTCATAGTGACCCTCCACTGAGCTTCTGAGACTATAAATCTTAATGGGAGGTCCTTCCACTCAATATTTCCTTTCACAGGGGAGGTCTGTTCCTTTAGGGATTAATTTTCTAATAAATCTATCATTACTATTTGTCCTGAAAAAAAAAAAAGAAAAGAAAAAAAAAGATCTGAATGGGAGGAGACTGCTTCTGAAGGAGTAGCTGATGAATTTAACTGTAGACATTTTGCTGTTGGTAGTCATATGCTAAGGGTCATGTTGTCATGCGGTTCACGCCATATTATTGATACATGGCATCAAGCTGAAACTGACTTTCTCCAGCTCCTGTGCCTCCAGGGCATTTTGAGCGGTTTAAAATTACCAATCTTTCTCCCATGAAGCAGCTGGTGTATTTGAACTGTTTGCCTTTGGGTTGGTTGTGTTAGTCTTACCCACTAGGCCACCAGATTTTGGTTTACCAAAACCAGTAAAAATCAACACAAAGCACTTCAAATAGCACCCTGAATATAGTTGTTGTTGTTGTTGTTGTTAAGTGCTGTTGTGTCACCTGCGGCTCATAGCAACTCTATGTACATTAGCCTTAAACCATGTTCTGTCCTGTGCCAATATTATTGTCTCTGAGACACCTACTCCCATTGCCCCAGTCATTGAATCAATCCATCTCATTGAGCGTATTCCTCTCTTATGCTGTCCCACCACCCTCCCAAGCATGAAGTCCCTCTCCAAGGACTGTTCCCTCCTTGCAACATGCCCAAAGAAAGTCAGACGAAGCTTCAGAATCCTTGACACCAAGGAACAACCTGGCTTCACCCTCTCCAAGACAAACCTGTTCATTCTCTTAATAGTCCATTGAATATTCAACACTCTTCTTCAACACCACAGCTCAAAGGCATCAATTCTCCTTCTATTATCCCTAGTCCAGCTCTCTTCTGTAGGGCAAGTAACGGCAAAGACCATGGTCTCGATCAGGCATACTTTAGTCTCCAGACCAAGATCATTGCTCTTCAGTACTCTGGAGAGGTCTTTGACAGCAGACTTTTCCAATACAATTTGTCTTTTAATTTCCTGGCTGTTGATACTGAAAATGTTGATGGTGGAGCCATTCAAACTAAAACTGTTAACAATCTCAATCTCTTCACCATCTATCATGATGCTGCCAATAAGCTCAGTGGTGAGAATCTTTGTTTTCTTGATGTTGAGCTTCAATCCATATGAATGTCGTAAATGCTCAATTAATGAGAATTGCATTAACTATTGTAAATGTCAATAGTTGTAAAGGAGCTTCAGGCCTTTTATTCATAGAGTTGCTATGAGTCACGCTGGACTTGAAAGCAATCAACAACAACAACAATTCTTTTTCTTAGTAATAACACATCATCTTTTCAGTATTTTCTGTAACATAGCTTAGTAAGTAATATTCTAAATTGCACTGCTTTGTATAGTTTTACAGACATGTTTGACTCTTGTGTGCTTTTTTTTCTGCATAAGAGATATTAACACATATTCCTAGTTTTCTCTTTCCATCTCGCCTTTCTCTTTTTTGTCCATAATACTAATGGAATATTAGCACAGCTGGTATATCCACTAATTATGCACAGAATGAAACGGAGTCTCTCTGATATAACATATTTTTATATACTTGGGGAAATTCTCTCCCTCCAGCCCAAAATAAAACAAAATAACTGTTGTCGAGTCTATTTCAGTGTAAGATCATTCTATAGGATTTCCAGGGTTAAAGACCTTGAGAGAAGCAAACTGCCGTATCCTTCTCATATGACATGGTGAGTCTGAACCACTGATCTTTTGGTTATCAGTAACACTATTGGTGTGAGGTGCCATTAAGTCAGTTCTTAAACATAATGAAGTCATGTACAGAACAAAACCCTTTACTGTTAGCATAATAGTACATATGTGTGGGCCCCTTGTTGAAGTCACTGTGTCAACCTATCTTATTGAATAGCATTCTCGTTCTTTTGCTAATCCTTTGCCAAGCTTGATGTACTTCCGAGGAATAAATGAAGTCTAACCGTATTCTCTTCTTAAGGACTATTTTGGTTGCATTTCTTCCAGACACATTTCTCTGTTCCCATGTAATCCATTATTTATTCCACAGTATTAATGAACACTGTAATTCAAGAGTGAGAATTCATCTAAGACCTCCAAAAGTCCTTTTCTCTTATAACTCAGAAGACTTCATACATTTCCCTTTCTGGGCTGCAGGTGAGTTGGGGGGAAAAAGGCTATAATTGTGTCCATGAAACACAAAATGCTGGTGCTGAAGTTTTACAAAAGAAGAAAGAAAATTTATTTCATCTGTTGTTGTAGATGGCCTCAGATCAGCTCTGACTCACAGCAAATCTAAGTACAATAGAATAAAATACTGCTTGATCCTACACCATCCTCCCAATCTCTACCGTGTTTGACCCTATTGCAGCAGGCACTGTGTCAATACAGCTCACTGAAGGTCTTCATCTCTCCCTGACCCTCCACTCTACATGGCATGATGTCCTTCTCCAGCAACCGATGCCTTTTGATAACATGCTCAAAGTGTATGAGATAAAGTCTTGCCATGATAACTTTTAACGAGCATTCATCTGTTACTAAAATGAAGGAATTGTTTCAAGATATTTTATGAGCAATACAAAAATGAGGTAGAAAGTCACTAGAGGATTTAAAATTAGAATGGCAATATTTAAATAAAAGCATTAAGTTTTGCTTTTGTTGGTTTTTTTTTTTTTTCCTAGAGAAATGCTTGAAATGTGAAATCTCTCTTAAGGTGGATTTGTCCTTTAGACACAAAATGTTTCTTATGGAACTAAGCAGCTACCTTATTCCTTGTCACTATAAGCAAAATCTTTCTCTTGGGAAGCATATACTAAAAAAACACATCTAAATGAAAAGTGGGTTCTGTCAAAGAGGTTGAGGAAATGTGCAAAGGTCTAAAATAAATAAATGATAAGTATTTTTAAAGGAATTTTAAATAAACATTATTTCATGTCACATAGATCAGCTACATTTCTTTAAACTATTATACACAAGTGAATAATGTGAATTTATTTTTAAACGAGTGAATTTGTGTATGGATATACTCAAATTTACTATAAAGTCATCTAACCAGAGCTAAAGTTTAGACTAATTAAAACATACAAATTACTTTTCTTGTGACCTCAGAAAAGAGGCACAGGTTGGCATTAGCACAAGCCGTGATCTCAGCAGGAAATTATGGTTATAAATGGAGCAGAGCTTCATGCATTACAAGAATGCACGTGTCAAAACATTTGGGGATATAACCATAGACAGAATCAATATACCAGACACAAGCATCATTCTCCCCCTTTATTTTTCTATTAAATTGAGCTGTGAATACCTGATGGAATAATTATTGTATGCTAAAACTACAGTAAAATTTGCATTTATTACTAAAGCCTACTTTTATTTAAGGCAATATTCAACATCAATGGTATGTTGTTCTTGGCTTAAGCAATGTATTTTCTTGGACGTCTCTATTTCTACTCAAATTACCTAACAGAAACAAATTTGAGTAATGCCATTGCATAAAACTTTGCTCTCTATATCCGAGATCTATTTAAGTAGAGCATATAACTCTAGCAAGTATATTTATGTCAATTTACTTGAAAAAATTAGGTCTGCATTAACTACTAGAGCACTTTTCAATGTGCAATGAAACTACTAGGCTATTAAATGTTATTAAACTGTGCACATTACTTTAAATGGGAACAATGTGTCTGATTTGGAACTGTGTTAGCATGTGTTGTTGATACATTGTATCTGAATTAACATTATTTTATCCCCTTGAGAAGATAAAAGGGTCTACAAATAAATTTTGACTGAAACTATGCCTGTTCTCTTTTCCTGGATTAGTTAAATAGAGATCATTCCTTCCTCATCATTAATATTTTTCAAGTACATGCACTTAAAAACTTTAATTCTCCATTACAAGGAAAAAAGATTGATAGAACTCGCAGAGATAGAGAAGAATGATTGCTTATTATGGCTGTTTATAAATGTAGTTTGCTTTTCATATAGTTTTTAAAAATAATATTGGATTGTACTGATCATTATTTCAAGAAGTTTAAATTTTTGTTTTATATATCAAAGAACAAAATGTTGATGCTGTTGATTTGTTTTGTTTTTTAAAAAAATGACTAGTTGGATTCCAATATTTTAGTTCATAAGGAAATAATTACATTGTTGATCATAAAAATAGGTGTGAATATTTTCATTCTGTATAAAAAATACTAAGTTTTTATTGACTTTTCCCTTCATTTATGTAGCTATTCTCAACTAAAAGAACAGCAACAAAGGTATTATTCTCATCAGCTTCTCTATAATCAGTTCTTGGCTCACTCTTTGCTCACCTAATGGTTTAATGACTATGTTAGGAGGTGTGCTTTTTAATTTCCTTTTAAAATGTAAATTCGTGCTCATAAATGTGTGCGTGTGTGTATGTGTGTGTTTGTACCCTTTTTGAGAGAATACTTAGTAAGTGGTTGGGTGTGTATTGTTCTCTGTTTAAGCATACACACACATATATGTATATAAATACTTGATTATTGAGTATGACGTGTGTTATTATAAACACATGTATACAAACACCAACAAAAGTTGAAGCACAATTCAATAAAAATACTCACATATATAGATGCAATTGTACTTTGATTATATAAGATGGTGTATTATATATGCTTTTGTTCACATTATTAACTATGTCTATCTAAGCACAATTTCAGGTCTTGTGATATATACACAAATATATAATATTATATTATCTGGATTCACCTGAGTCAGTATTATAAGAGAGAAAACTTCACACACACACACACACACACACACACACACACACACACACAACCTGTGGTATAGATCATAAGATAACTCAAAGGCTATGCCTTTCTATTGATTGAAATCCACTAAAGGTTCTGTGGGAGAAATATGGGCATTCTTATCCCAGAGATTTAAAGCCTCCAAAATCCAGTGGAGGCTTAGCTATGAGTTGGTTCCAACTCCACAGCAATGAGTTTGAGTTAAGACTACCTTGTTGGAGAATAATGTCTAATACACCATGTTGTACTAAAAGAACAAATGAATATGTCTTGATAGAACTCTGTCCAGAGTGGTCTTCAGAGGAAGGATGCTGAGACTTTTTCTCTCATACTTTTGTCAAGTTGCTAAGGGGGGCCAGTCTTTGGAAAAAGACATTACACTTTGAAAAAGTAGAAAGTCATTGAAGGAAAAGAATATGCTCAAAGGGATTAATTGTTTCAGTGATTAACAATGTGCTTAAGCATAGCAGAGATTGTGGGCCTGGTGCAGAACAGAACACAGACATGCACAGAGCATTCACTTTAAGTTGGAGTTGACCTAATGGCACCTAACAGCTAAAATGCAGTTTTACTTTTCCTTTCTAATTAGGACATTTTCTGAAGTTTCTATTTTTTTAAGTGTATATATACACAGACTATAAAACTGATGAAATACCAAAACAACTATGAGATATCATCTCACCCCAGTAAGAATAGCAAAGTTTAGCAGAACAGCAGGCATTAAATCCTGGTGAGGTTGTGGGGAAACTGGAACCCTTATTCACTGTTGGTGGGAGTGTAAAATGGTGCAACCACTATGGCAGGCTTTCTCAAAAAGTTGCAAATATAGATACCATTTAACCCAGCAATTCCACTACTGGGAATTTACCCTAAGGAAACCATAACTGCCACCCAGGCAGATATATGCACACCCATGTTTATTGCAGTTTTATTCACAATAGCAAATAGCTGGGAACAACTCAAGTGTCCATCAACAAATGAATGGATAGAGAAGCTCTGGTATATTCACACAATGGAATACTATGCAGCATTGAAAAATAAGGAACTCATTCAATATTATGCAAAATGGATGACACTAGAGGACTTTATGCTGAGTGAAATATCTCAGTGACAAAAGGACAAATATTGCATAGGGCCACTGTCGTAAAGTGGGACTGACATCAGGGTTGAGGGGAAAAAAGGAAAAGGAGGGGAGGAATGATATCTATTGCACTGAAATAGATGAAGAAGAGAACTATTTAAAGGGATATATGAATGGGCATTATTGTCATTACAGAAGTCCAGAGTGAAGGCTACATAGTGGGTGGACTTGACAGGGGAGTTGCATAACAATGAAAGAGTTTTTCTTTTTTTTTTAAGAAGAGTGAATTGGGGGGGGGTTGGGTGGGTAGGGAGAAAACTGCAACAATGAATGACTGGAAACTAAGTCTAAGCCTCTGTAAACTTTCATTAAAATTAATTTTAAAAAACAATTGATGGAATATATAATCTTAGTGTAATCACAAAGAGAATGATGATTAATAATAATAATAGCAGTTATCTTAGTATAACAGTTTTAAAATTTTACTAAATTATAAGCAAAGTATTTTAGTGTAAACCACTTCTTTTCTTGTTCTAACTTTAGTTCTAAATATTTTTAAAATTTTTTATATTACTCTTATTAGTTCTAAGTAATTTTTATGCAGATAGATATGTGCTTGTTTCATTCTTTTCTTTGTGTTACATGTTTGGTTTCTGCAAGAAAGAGAGAAAAAGAAAAATAGAAGGAGGAGCAACTGAAAAGGAAAATGAGAAGATGAGTATGATTGTCATGTTATTTATATTACACATATTTTAGTCTTACATCCACACTACAAAATGTAGATTTAAGTCTTATAGAAAATTACCAAAGCTTAAGTTCTCAAAATATCAATTTATAGCATCAGTAATCTTTTAACTAACTAGATTGATGAAACACAAGAACTGTCAAAAATGTTACTGATTCACTGTGTCTGAGATACAAACGTATTTTAGGAAGATTATAAGTGATTGGTATATGAACTCTATCTATATTAGAAGAACCTCATCTTCTAGGAGGATTTTTGTTTCAAGTAGAAAACTCCCAAGTTTCAAGTGGAAAAGACATCCTTCTACTGTTAACACCTACTGACCTTATTTTTTCCCCCTTAGTGTTAAAATTAGCAGCAGTAACCTACTGCAGATTTCTCTATTTTTGTAAAATCTTTGCCCACTTCAGCTTCCTTGATTTCTAAGCTAGTCCAGATGGGACTGTGGAATTTTTGTAGCAAATTCTACAGCACACAATTTTGTTCAATAAAGTTATTATGCCACACACAGCTGTATACTGCCATATAAATGAGCACATGTGCAACAGAATTCTTGTATTATAAGTTTTATAAGACTAAAATTGAGATTATACAGCTATACACAATAATTTATTTGAAACATCAACATGTGTGTTGCTCTAGGGTTACACAAATGGTGCCATTCCTTTTCCAAGAGAAAACGTTTGTCATTTAATATTCAGTATTAGCACAAATGTTTTCCTCAGAATTATAATCTAAATTAGGTGCTTTAAAATACATCAATATATCATTAACTTCTTACTTTAACATATTAGATCTATAGAAGAATCAATTCTCCCTAACAATGGTAAGAGAACCTAATCACTCTCTAAATTTGCTTTTAATTAGCATCATCTGCATTAATTGGTGTAGCTGATAGCAAAACATTATAGTGAACTGCAATTTTATATTTGAAATGTAATATATCTTTTGGTCCCATGTCTCTCCAAAAGAACTTTAGTTTTGTTTTTTTTTAATCCCTTAGCAAATATTTTTACATATACTGTCCAACTTTTTTTTTTTCTAGAAAACTTTACCTCTGTGAGCATATATTTGGGATGTATTCATTAAAGGAAATTTCTGGGTATTGCAGTGACATAGGTTTATTATTCAAAATTACTTTCTTATCCACCTTCTTTGACTTCTACCACATAGCAGGGTGGGGATTTGAATAAGGTATGTATAAACTAATGATTATAGGGTTAGTAAATTTTCCCATCCCACCAAGTTTAGATTGAGCAAATTTAGCTGCAAAGGTGAAAATCTGATTACCAGAAAGGAAAACAAAGAACAGAATGCAGTGTGTGACCTTTGGGGCCAGAGATTCCTGGGCTAGTCAGACCAGGGGCTACATGAAAGCAGTGGCAGCCTCAGTGGAGAACCAGAGACTGGCAGGAGACAGTGCTGCTTTGAGACTGATGCCTGGCAAAAGCAGAGTCCAGGGCCTTCCCCTAAAACTCCTGGAACCCTGGAGGAAAATGTCATAATTGGCAAAACTAGCACTCTGTAACTCTGACCTAAACCATGAATTTTCAAGTCAAAGTGACCACTCTTACGAAATTGTCTGGACTGAGGAATTGTATCCTGTTGCCAACCTGAACTTTAACCAATTAAGTTCCCTAATAAACTCCATAGCTATGAGTATGGTTCTCTGCGATCTGTGTGGCAATATAATTAATTTCAGACCCAGTAGTAGAGCAGTATGAGTGGTATTGGGATTAGTAGAAGTAGGAGTATGGAGGCCATATCTGACATTTTGGGAATTGCTTTTTACTGTGGATGTCACTAATAGGGATTTTCCCCACTTACTGTGAAGTTAGTAGAAGTCAGACTTGGCCATCTCCATTCTGCCCTCATTCTTTTTACAGATACCTACTCGTCCTTCATTTTCTTATGTGTGTCAGTGAACTTTCTCTTTTTCTTTCTCTTCTTCAGAAAACTTTTCTCTCTCTCCTCCCTCCTTTTCCCAAGTTCCATTGATTCTATTATTGACTTAACTTTTTTCCTTCCATTTTTAATTTATCCTTTAAAATAGTTATATCTTAAACTTTTTTTTTCAGAGGTTTTGGATTTCCATCCATTCATTGGCGCAATTTTCTCCCTTCCCACCCTTCCCCACCAGCTCGCTTCCCCCTCTGAAGAGAGAAAAAAAAAGGAAAAAAATTCCTTCATTAGTATACAATTCCCACGTCCTTTCCCCCCACCCCCACCCCGAGTACACTTCTCTATGCAACCTTAATTCTGGATTCCTGTGCTAAACATAATACTCAATCATATATCACTTCTAATCTGTTCTTTCCCTCATCTGTTTCAATACAATATACATAATTTATCCAGTTTTTTCTGTCATACCCCCACCCTGATGTCAGACCCATTCTACAACAGTGGCACCATGCAGTATTTGTCCCTTTGTGACTGAGATATTTCATTCAAAGACAATGTTGTGCATGTCATACACATAAAGCTGAGAAGGAAGGGAGAAACCTATCATTTATTTAAAAATAAGCAAACATGAAAAAAAATCCCCTCATTGAACCAACTCGCAGTTGAGGGTTAAAGCTGTCTTTGTCAGAGCTGCTAGTAGTTTCTAACTGCTGGAGAGATAAGCTTTGGGTTATTAGCACAACTGCCTATAGATTATCCACCAAAGCTTCCTACCGTTTATTCAATAAATATCTCCTGATTTTAGGAAGGAGCTATGTGGCATTCAGTGGGTAAAGTGTCAGTAGAGAAAGATGGGCTGTCTCCGTCCATTAAAATTTATTTACTTTGGAACATGCTTTTGGAAGCAGGAGTGTTATCCACTTCCTAAGCAAAATACCTCCAGAAACTCTACGAATTTTAATAAATGTCAAGAGTTGTAGAGGGGCTTCAGGCCTTTTGTTCATAGGGTCACTGTGAGTTGTGCTCAACTCAAAGGCAATCAAAACAATGGGAGAGATGCCATGAGCAGCATTCAATTCCATGGCAGTAGGTTTTAACACTAGGAAGAGATTTGGAGTATGATATATTAGGTGTTGACCCACTAGTGGAAAGATTAGTGGTTCCAACTCAGCAGTCACTCTGACAGAGAAAGATGAAGTGGTATATTTCCCTATAGATCTATAGTCTTGGAAACCATAGCAAGTATGGTCTCTAACAGTTCAACTAAATGGCAGTGGAATAGCCTGTGTGTGTGTGTGTGTGTGTGTGTGTGTGTGTGT
>NW_006399892.1:5310650-5338088 GCF_000299155.1 Elephantulus edwardii | reverse complement strand
AATCGGGATGGTTGTGTCAGAGGCAATGATATTGGCACAGGATAGAGCAGAGTTTAGGGCTGTTGTTCATAGGGTCGCTATGAGTCGCAAACGACTCGACAGCACATAACAACAACAACAAGTATGCATCATAGTCAATATTTGCATTTGTTGTTGTTGCTGTGTACTGTACCATAAAGTCAGAACTGATCTATAGCTGACCTTCCAGCAGGTTTTCAGAGGCAATTAATCACATGGGCGGAGATTGGCTATCCTTCTAGCATGGAGTAGCTGGCGGCCTCGAACCATATGCCTTTGTGATTGCTACACAGCTTTTTGCCAGTTGGCCACCAAATGATGAAATGTATTTAAGGCTTTAAACTGGTTAGAACTAGTCTATTTATTGAAAATAAAACACAATTCAAATTGTTTAAATTTATAGAATATGAGTGTACTGGAATGCTAGCCAGATAATCAGAACAAGAGAAAATTATGAGTCAAAGATTTGAACAGGAGACTGTGAGGAAGTATAATAAGTTCTTTGAAGAACTTTTTTGGAGAACCTGAATTACTGCCAGGACTGTGGAGAGCAACATACATTCAAAGCACCACAGTTTTGAGTCAGGCACTGTTGCATACAAGTCTACTGGTCAAGAGATTTGCTATGCTACAACACACATACTGTCCTTGTTTTCTAAAAGGAAGATTAAGTTTGTGTCAAGCATTGACTAGAGAGTTTTCCTCTCGTTATCATTGCAGTGCACCCACGTTTTACAAATTTAGGTCCATTCAAGTTGACTTTGCCAACAATTGCTGAAAAGAGGAGAAACAAGTTAAAAGATCTGGCAATAACAAAAAAATTAATACTCTGTGAAGTGAAGTGACTTTCCAAAAACAGCAATTATTTATTTTAGTGAGGCAGTGTTTTAGACAACACAGTTCATCCCATCATAGCCTAGGTCTTTTGAGTCCAGTTTTAGCGCTTTTTCTTCTATACCAAACATTTTCGTGGCTTCCTGATCTCTATGTATATTCCTTTTTCTGACACATTTTAAGACCAACACAGTCATAGCTTGTATAAAAAGAAACTTCAAATTCACTAGCCCATGCTCTCCAGTCTACCCAAAACCAGCAATTAGACCAATCAAAACCAATCTCTTGCATTTGCTACCAACTTTATGACTGTGTGTTACAACAGCTTCTTTGGCAATTAAATATTTTCAAAGATAATATTCTTGGGCTTAATATTCTTCTTCTTCTATTTCATCTCATTTTATTATGCCATCCTCCATTTGGTTGTCTACTATGGAAATTGTAGCTGTCCTCAGTCCTCCAGCTTCCTTACTTCCTCCAAACAAGTCCTCAAATGTTGTCAGTCCTACTCTGAAGCCATATCTCCAAAGCAGTTTGCCTGACAAGAAATGCAATTTATATCATATTCTTCCACTGAACTTTCAACATCTATTTCCAAGGTGACAATTTTGCAAAGTATCTTCAGTCTTCTCTTGACAATGCTAAGGATTCTCTACTCTGATTTCCTATTTTGATTAGTACTAGTGCAATTGAATTGCTCATTGCCTGTTACTTCATTATCGCCTTTGGAGTTTAGTTTTACTTGCCTAATAGGAAGCTCTGGTGGCATAGTCCCTGGAGAGTTGCACCCGTAACTCAAAGGGGGTACGTCTCTGGTGGTTTGAATCCACCAAGAAGTGTGCTAGAAAAACTGGGAAATCTCCTCCTGTGCAATTTACAGCCTCCCAAACCCCAATGTTAATCACGAGTTCGTTTTGACCCAAGGGCAGTGGGTTTAAATTCCTCACTCTAAAGAAATCTTAAACATCTTAGGATAAATTATGAGTGTTATTGTTTCTTCATCTCAAAAAAAGAAAACAATTATGTGTATGGCTGATAATGTAGGTAAAATAAATGTTACTTCAGCCACATGTTATCTGAATGTACCAATATAGAGAGAAAAGAATTGAACTTTTACTTTACCTTTTAAACTTAATGACTTATGTTCCCGAGATGTAATGATTAAACTGATGAGTAGTTGTTTTGTGAATTTAAATGACTAATTTTAAACATATACTGATTTAGTCTTGACTGAAGACTCCAAGTGTACTTTGCCCTTGACCTTAGATTCAGGAATGTCACCTACTACATGTGCACTTGAAATTACCATTATCCAGGCTTTAATTTTCTAATAAAATATACAAAATATAAATGTCTAAATCTATAAAAACACTAAGTAAATGCATTTTAAAGTCTAACAAAGGCATTATTTGCAAGTGAAATTATTATAGATGTCATAATTAAAATTATTTTCTTTTATATAATAAGTTTTATACTGTTATCCATTTATAGTAATTTTAAATAACTATTTCTAAAATAAAAAACAGTGAAATTTATTTTTCCTTCCTCAATTACTTAATTTCATTTTCTCTGTCTTTAGTTTGTAAATAAAAAAAAACAAAACAAAACCCTACTCATAAGAAAATAATGCAGGGTTTTCAGAAATAAAGCAGTTTTTAATTGCATTGGTATGACAAAAAGGGAAAAGAGAAAAAAGATAGGAAATAAATAACTGAACAATGTTTAAATCACCATGTTTAGAGTTCACTGACTTTATTGTTACATCTTCTTGGCAATTAGTAGCCAATTTAATTTTGTCCAATAGACAGTGTAAATGAACAGTTTTCGTATGTCTATTTAAATCATTTTCATTACTGAGAAGAAGAAACAATTTGAACATTGCAATTCAGACTATAATATCTTAGAAGAGAGGTTTAATTTAAAGCCATGGATTATTACCTTTGATGAAGTCTTTAAATCTTTTTATACAAAAAGACAATGACTAAAATATGACTTCTAATACTAGTATCAATTGTTTCAGAATTAAGTCAGCCTAATAATCTCCCTATATTAAATATTTTTAAAGTGCAACTTTGTCCAATCAACTTCAGTTTTAAAATAAAACTACTTCTTTTCCAGTACATGACGAGGTAAAAAAATAGTTATCGCAGTCTGCCCTGCTTCTACATTATCTGGGGAATCCACTCTTCAATGAACAGATTCATGTCTCAAGATAATCCCAAAGGCCTGAGCAGGTGTGCTTAACTAACAATGTCTCTTGGAGGAGCAGAAAAGACATCTCCCTCTGTACTTGACTTTGTCTCAAAATCTTTTCAATTTCATGAAAGGTGGACTGATTCTAACCATAGTGAAAAAATGTGCTCCCCCCACTGGAATTCACTTCCTTGCTGTTTGGCGTGACTGCTCTGTTTGTTAGTAATTTTGTAGTAGAAAGCAAACAATTCTAAATGCTGGGGGTGTTCTTCCCAATTAGAACAGGCAAATTAAAATGGAAAACTTAGGGTTTTTTTTCCCCATGCTGTCATACTTTTAGCTATAACAATTTGGGTGAGATAAAAACAATGTGAAACTGATAGGAGATTTAGAAAGGAAACAAAGAAAGAAATTAAAATTACCAAAAATATAAGTACTAAAGGAGTGTTAAGAAATGTACTCAAAGTTTTATGGAGAGAGAAATTACAGATAAGAGAGATAAGCAGAGTGATACAGTAGTATATATTTACATATTATGTAACATAGAAATGTATACGCACACACACAAGCATCTTGTGGTGAGCAGAATAATGCAGCCCTCTCCCACTCCCTAAGACTGACATGTCTCAATACCTGGATTGTATAAAGTGGAATTAAAGATGTGGGGTACCTGATTATGAGAAGAACGCACACGCCTAAACTGTGCCCAATATAATTATAAATATATAATCATAAAAGTGGAAGAGAGAAATAGAAAAAAAGTACCAGAAAGATGACTGCACAACCTATGCTATTTTGAAGGGAGGTCTGGTGGCTTGGTGGTAAGGAACTGTGCTCCTAACCCAATGGTGTATGGTTCAAATCCACCGGCTTCTCACAGTATAAGGATGGACCATCTCCTCCTACGCAATTTACTGCCTCTAAAAATTCACTGGATGGTCAGCTCTGAGTTGTTTCAACTCAAAAGCACAACCCTGAAGACAGGAGAATGAGGTGATTATAGAAAGGATTTATAGAGGAAAGAATATTTATTCTGTCCTACAGTTTCAGAAGGCAGCTTTGGTGACATAGTCTGTAAAGGGCAGGGCTTCTAACCCAAAAGGTAACACTTTTCAGGCAGCTCAAATCCACCGGTGACTCAGATGGAGATAGATGGGCAATTATCTTTACAGCTTTTGAAAATCTGCTGAATGGTCATCTATGGGTTAGTTCTCACTCAGGGGTAGTGAGCTTGAATTTGGGGGTTTTATTTTTTTTTGTTGGGGTTTTTTTTCTTTCTCTCTTTTCAGTTTAGCAGATGTGTGTTTTTAAATTTGTCAGTGTTTGGTAATGTGCTATAGCAAAAATAAGATGTGTCTGAAGTCCAGATGTGACGATGATGTGCAACATCTAATACTTATGATTGAGTAAAATCATATTAAGTGTCCCCAAAACAACTTACATAATGTCACACTTTAAGGAAATATTATTTCTCATCACTGCTGACCCATAAGTATCTCATCTCTTTGGTAGTTCTCTCTATATATATTTTAATTCCGTTTATACTCTAGCTGCCTAGCCCTAGGGAATTGGTGACTCTCCCTTGAAAGGTATACACTAACAGTCAGATCTAAAAAAATTTGAGCACTTTATTTTTATATTCAACTAAAGAAATTATAAACTGCAGTAAGATCCACGTAAGTTTTCAACATAAAAAAAGTAGAAACTAGATTAGAGGAAGGGAGTTCTCATTGTCTAGTCTTAAGGAAGCAGCACTGCTAAACCAAAGGCCTCACCTATCTCTCTGGATATTCAAATCTGCCAGGAGTTCAGAGGGCAAAAGATGGGCAGTCTCCTCTCATTGCTTACCGTGGTGTACAGGCTCAGAAAACGAAGGGAGGTTCAGCTATGAACTACTTCTGACTTGACAGTAATGAAAGTAAGTGAACCTTAGAAAAAGTATAGACTGGAATACATCTTAGTTTCCTATCCTAATATACAGTCAAACATAAAGCAAACATTCAAGAAAGTTTAGAGTTGTAGTTAGATTACTGTGTGTATTTTTAAATGAAAAGAGGGATTTTATTGGTTTGGGTTTTTTGTTTGTTTGTTTTTTGCGTAAGCATAATTGGCAGATTGAAAGAAATAGTATGAGGTAGTAATTAGGAAAATCAAGAGTAGGTTGTAAGTTTGTTAGATTGTGATGGCTTGCATGTTGCTGAAATGCAAGAAACAATATTAAAAATATTTTAAATGTCAACAGGGTCACTCATGCTGGACAGCTTTCAGTGTGCCTTCCAGAATAAGGTAATAAAGCTACCAGGGGGGTAAAAAAACCAAAACCAACCTTTGCTGATCTGGAAACCCTGAAATGAGAACAAAGAGTTGCCACCATCTGTTAATAATAATTATTGTTGCTGTTCTTGTTCTTGTTACGTGCTGTCTGGTCAGAACTAACTCATAGCTGACCGTCCAGCAGGTTGTTAGAAGCTGTATCATATGAGAAGTGATTGTCTCTCATGAAGTAGCTGGTGGATTCAGTCACTTATATGAATTGACGGTACAGCTCCCTGCCCGCTAGGTCATCAGAGCTACCCTCTGTTGGGAATGAGGACATGGAATGTATGAACTGTGGCCAATGAAAATGAGAAGTAATAAAAATGAAATGGTACACTAATATTAACATCCTAGACCTTAGTGAGCTTAAATAGACTAGTATTGATCATTTTCAGTTGGATAATTGTGGGTGTACTATGTCAGGAGCGACAAATTGAGGAGAAAATGTATTGCAGTAATTGTCAATAGGATTATTTCAAGATCTATCCTGAAGTATAATGCTGACAGAGATAGGACAATATGAAAATATCTATAAGGAAGAACAAGTAATGTGATGATTATTCAAATTTATACACAAATGGCTAAAGTCAAAGATTGAGAAACTGAAAATGTTAACACCTCTGCAGTCTGAAATTGATCAAGCATCTGATCAAGATGCATTGATAATCACTAGTTATGGAATGCACAGACTTGAATCGAAGAAGGAATATCAGTACTCAGAAAATATGACCTTAATGACAGAAATAATTTCAAATATCACATGATAGAATTTTTCAAAGACACATATTAATTGAATGTTATTTTTTCAATACCATGGATGACAACTATACACATGGACTTTGCCATTTGGCTTATAAGGAAATAAAAATGACTGTGTCTATGGAAACATATGATGTTGTTGTTTTTATGTGCCATCGAGTCACTTGTCGCCCATAGCAACCCTATGTACAACAGATCTGAGAACCATGCTCTATCTTGAGCCAACTTCACTGTCTCTGACACACCTACCCCCATTACTACAGTCACTGAGTCAATTCATCTCATCCAGGGTCTTCCTCTCTTGTGCTGTCCCTCCACCCTTCCAAGCAGGCTGTCCCTCTCCAAGGACTGATCCTTCCTTGCAACACACCCAAAGTATAGAAGAACTTAATTAATATCACCAGTCAGAAAGAGGCCAAGTGTCATGTAAGTTCAACATGGAAAGAATTCAAACAAGTTTATGAGACCCAAAGTATGAACTTGAGGCTATTTCTCTGAATTTACATACCATCTCAAGGATAGATTTGAGACATTGAACATTAATTATCATAGGCCAGACAAGTGGTGGGATGGTATTATACACAAAGACAAGATCATTTAAAAGCAAAACAAAAAGGCAGCAGAATAGGAAAAATGGATGTCAGAATAAATTTTGACATTTGCTCTGAAATAAAAAGATAAAGTAAGAAAACTAAAAAGTGACACCAATGGGCAGCCTGAGAAGACAAAGTAAAATAGTACAATGAAATGTGCCAAGCCCTGGCCTGTTGTTGTAGCTGTTATGTGCCATCGAATCACCTGCTATTCATGGCAACTCTGTGTAAAAATAGTTGTGAAGACTGCCCTTACCTAAGCTAGTCTCACTGATTCCAACAGACCTACTTCCATTAACCCAGTTTCTGTGTCAATCCATCTCATTGAGGTCTTCCTCTCTTGCCCTGTCCTGCTATCCTTCCAAACATCAAGTTTTTTCCAAAGAGTGGTCCCTCCTGATCACATGTCCACAGCATGTGAGACAGAGCTTCCAGCCCTTGCCTCCAAGGAGAAACTAGTTTTCACCTTCTCTGATACAGACTTGTTTGTATTATACTGTTTTTAAATACTTTGGCAGAAGAAAATAAAAAGAATTCCTTCTAATTGACTGAACTGAACATAAAGTCTATCTTCAATTCTAAATACAGAAGAATTCTATGGACTAAATATTAAATGAAGCAAAAGAAAAAATAGCAATGGAAGGTAACATTGCAAAGAATGACAAATCCAGAACTATTAGCTTACTCCTGTGGAACCTACGCACAGATGAAGAGGCAGTTGTTCAATTAGAACTAAAAGATACTTTGTGGTTTACAATTTTTAAAACGGTATGTTAGTTTTGTATACTTTCACTTTACTTAGTCAATCTACATCCTAAAAAAGTAAATCAAGGAGTTAGGCTATATGAAGCTAAAGACATCCATAGTACTGGAGGAAGACTCACCAATAATCTGCGCTTTGCTGAAAGTGAAGACACAACTGTAAGTGAACTTGAATCATTTATAGACAAAAATAAAAACTACAGCCTTCTGTATACATTAAAAGTCAATATAAAGAGAACAAAAATGATCACAAGTGAACAAACAAGCAACATTATGATAAGCATTGACGAAAACTTTCTTTTACTTGGATTTCTAATCAAATCCATTGAAGCCTTAGTCAATAAAGTAAACGACACATTATATTGAACAAACTCATTCCAAAAGATCTCTTTAAAGTATTAAAAAACAAGCATGTCTTTTTTTTAGGGAATTAAGGTAAGATTAACACAAGCCATGGAATTTTCAATTTCCTCATATGAACACTGACAAAATAAGAAAGATTGAAGAAGATTTGATTTATGTTATTTGTGAAGAATACTGAGTGAATGAAAAAGACTTGGAAAAAGAAGCCACAATGCTCCTGTGGAGGAAGGATGGTGAGGCTTTCCCCTAAGTACTCAACATGTCCACAGGGGAGGTCAGGCCCTGGAGAAGGGCATTTTGCTTGGTTAAAGGAAAAAAAAAACTCATTAAAGTAGAGGAAAACGTTAGTGAGACAAAAATAACTAAGGGGTTGCAACAATAGGGTCAAATATAATAAAGATTGTGATAATGGTTCAGCTTTGCTCCACTGCACGGTGAGGGTTTTTCCCCAGTGGTAAATGGAGTTGCTTTAAGTTGGACTTGTGCTGACAGCACCTAATAGTCACATGGATATCTAGCTCATTGAGTCTTCTATCATTGACCTCCAAAACATCATCTACATGTAGGTAAAAGAGTGGTTAGGTTTCACAAGCGTGAAGAGCCTTGCCTGTGTAAATACTGGCCATTACTTAGTACATGCAGATCCTTGAAATTGTAGAGTACCTGTAAAAGGTTAATGAGCATAGAGACTTTCAGGCATAATGCAAATTACAGACAGACACTACACAGACATTTCACTGATAAACAGACAAGCAACATGCACGCTGCAGGCACACTGCAGGTGGCAGATATCACTGCCGCTCCCTCATTGGAAGAGCTTGACAAATCAAACATGTAATTTTAAACCTTGGTGAGACACCATTTGCAAGTATTTCTTTAAAAAAAGTGAGAAGAGTAGAATTTGTTCATAGCTTTTAGGTGCACCTGTCTTAGCTTGACTTGCAGTCAGGTAAGTTCATCATCTTTGGTGCTATAGGTCATTAGAAATCTACTCAATTTCATCCCCAAAACAAATCACCAGAACAGACTTTCTTTTTGTAAATTTACTGATTTTAAATTCAATTTCTTTTAAAAGTCACCTCTTTAAAAAGGGAAAAAAATAAGAGAAATTAAATTAAAAATTCAGACAGCTTGTCATCACTATGTCAAAGATCTTTAGTTCCAGATACAAATTGTATCTAAGTTACCTGTAATAAATATTTGAAATAAAGAACATTATACATAGATCTGAAATCTCTGGGTTACTAAAAAATAAAGGAAGCGTTTTTCAGATGAACCAAAATTTTGTAAAAGTTCAAGCTGTCAGGTTTTTAAAGAATCCTAAATTATTTACCTAGGAAATAATATTCATTACGTGAAAAAAATCATCAAGCATTAGTGGGCATGCATTAATACTACCATTGCAGAAGGCCTGCAGAGAAAGAGTTCTTCCATTCCCAGTTTCATTTTTTAAAAAAATCTCTTGTTCTTTTACTAGTACTCCACACTAATACAAAAATAATCAAATTAGTATTAGCGGTTCATATTGCAAACTTCAATTTATACTGTCACAATATCAAAGTAAAAATATTTGCACATCAAAAGTAAAAGAGGTGGGATTTGAATTCATGCTAAACAAAAACTAACTAGGCCTTGATAGTCAATTAAAGGATAAACCGTTCACAAATGTAGAAATTAAAAATACTTATATATACTCTTTTCCAAAAATAGTTCCAAGGCCTGTGTATCTAAATGCTAATGAAATATGAATATCAGAAAAAGAATGGAATATGACAGTGCATATGGAAAATGTTAGGTTTCTCATATCCTGAGAGCTCTATTTAAATTTGATTCATATTATAGTGTTTAAGCTGTTTATAACTCAGAGTATATAAGTTGTAATTCTACTTATTTATCTTGCAATCTATCTATCATATATATTCCAGTGATCTGGATCTAATTATTCTCAATACTTTACCATGTAGAAGAATAAATTAGGTCTGTTACAATTTGGGCCACAAATATGTTCAAATATTGGGCTTTTGGTAAAAAAGAATTCATCCTTTTTATCATATGCTGCTATCATGTAGTGTCCACTTACTCAACACTATTATTCTTTTCTCATGTGGTAAAGAGTATGTACAATTTGGATGAGAAACACAAGTTTTGATGAATAGTGCTTTTATACATTATTTGTCTATGTCCTTTCCAGAGAATGGCATGAATTCTTATCAATAAATCTGGCCTTTGAAATAGTCTTAGCTCTGCCTTAGTTTTGGCTCCATCCTGGCCATATCCTAATGAATGACTGCTTTCCTCTCCAAGAATTAAATATTTCATCATTTCTTCAGGGAATTATGTTGTTTCCTCCTAAACTATCCTGAAAAATATTTCATATGATTCACTAGTATATAACTATGCCGAATAATTTCTATTTTAAATAATCCAACTAATATTTATACTATGTTCTTATGTTATTACTATGTTTTATGACCGTTCCACTTTAATAATAAAAGAATTAAATATATCCTATACTATTTAATTTTTTAAAATTTTATACAAACACATGGAAAAGAAAGATGATTCCATTTATGAGCCACCCTCACTGATAAACATTATGTTCTATAGTTTCAGGTTTAATTTTCCCAGAGATACTATAAGTAGTATTCAATATATTTTGTAACTAATAAATGATTAACTATAGAGGTACTTTAGAGCTAGATATGGAAATTTTTAAACAGTAAGCAAAAGTCCCCTACAAAAAACACACCAGGTATAAGAAAACTCACCCCAAACCAAACTCATTGTTCATGAGTAAGTTGTGACTGATAGTGACCTTATAGGTGGAAGTTGTATGTTTTTAAGTGGGAACTGGCCCTCCGGTGTGTATTCATTCTTCAGTGGAACAGCTGGTAAATTGGAACTACTTGCCTTTGGAGTTGCAACACAGCTTCTTACCACTCGGGCCAGTAGAGCTCTGACCCTATAGGACAGGATAGAATTTCCCCACAGGGATTGCAACGTTTTAATCTTTAAAAAAATTAGACTGTTGTATCTTTCTCCCCCTGAGCAACAAATTGATTCCAATTCCTAACATTTAGGTTCCCAGGCAAATGTTTAACACTGTGCCAGCAAGATTCATAGGAATCAGGGAAATAAGAAAAAACAAACAAGCAAACAAAAAAAAACCCCAACAACAAACAAACAACAACAACAAAAACCAAACCCAAAAACCAACCCACCCAGCTTAAAGTGAGAACTTGGAAAAGAGAGATGAAGTATATGACTTTATGCTACCTTTTTGTTTTTTTAATGTTACCTTTTAACTCAGATAATCTGTGAGTTAAATATATTTAGGGAAAGTCAGCAACAATAGAGGACATTTTACATTCAAATATTAATAAAATAATCCTTATCCTTATAAGCAGTTTTATTTTTGTTGTTGCTTGTATTTCCCTGTAGATAAATAAAGAGTAATATTATGCTATGACAGGGAGAGTTGCCACATTGCTTATAGTTTTCTAGCATAAAGGATAAGACTGAGGATAGGTCATTGCCTCAAATTCAAAATCTAAGAAAGCTGTAATTGTAACTTAATTTTAAAAAAGAAAAACAACACCAAAAAACAAAACACAGAAACTGTATAGTGCTATGCCCAAAGATACAAATGTTTAAAAAGTTCTTTTTAACTATACTACAGTATTTTATATTTTAGAAAGGGAAAATGTAATTGTTTAATGGTCACCTTTGTCACTGTTCAATTATTTCTTCATAATGATACTATAGTCATTAACTGGTAGGAACACGTGAAATAAGTGGTATCTAGACAGTTCTCATAATCTTTTCTTTTCAGATTTACTACAATATCTACATAATGATGAATCATTTCAGTATCTAAAAAGGCCATAGTTCTTCTGTTTATTTTTCTTTCAAAAGGCCCTTCATGCTACAAACCACATTCAAAAGAAAGAATAATAATTCTAATAGTTCTCTATTCTTCAGAGAACAAATAATTCTAAAAGAAAAAAAATTGTAAAAGAAAATGACCTCTTGGAAGACAAAGCAGAGATCTGAATATTAATGCAATCAGCATCTGTCATTTAGGAGGCAAGGAGAAATCAACTGTAGAACAAAAGCAACTAAAACGAAGATGTCCAAAACACAACACAAATGACTTACGAAAGGAACATGAAAACCTCCACAAAGTGAACTCAATATGTAGACACAAGTTTTGTTTTTCACAATTAAAGCACTCATCTTATCCTCTTTCCAGGTAGCAATGACATTGTTTTTCAAGGTATTTTTCTCACAGAACTGAATTTTGGATTAGGAAGGTCAAGAAAATCAGTATATTCTTGGCTCATAGCACGTTGCATCAAACATCATATCAATATCTAAAAAGGTGAGAGTTCTGTTTATTTTTCTTTCAAAAGGCCCTACATGCTACAAACCACATACAAAATGAATAATAATCATTTTAATACTTCTGTTCTTCAGAGAACAAATAATTCTAAAAGAAAGAAATTTTTTAAAAAAATTTCCTCTAGGAAGACAAAGCAGTGATCTGAATATAATTCATCTTAATATTAATTGTGGTTTGCTGCAGAGTTGGAAAATTGTAATACATTTAAAAAAATAATTATTCCTTACATAGAACAAAAAAAATCAGTGAATGAAGTTCAGCCTTCTTTCTAACAATAACCAATAAATAAATAAACAAATAAAAAGGAAATCAAAACAGGAAGACAGTTTTCTCATTGTCTTATCCTACAGCAAAGCAAGGAGTTAAATTTCAGGTTTTATAAATTTTAAGAGTTGAGAATTCTGCTTATTTCAACTTGAGGGTGATACTTGGAAAGAAAAGCAACTAGAATTTATGAGATTCTATTCTGCAATAGGTACTGAGAGACGTACTTCATGTACATCTTACAATACTGAATTTCCTCAGGACCATGTATAATATACAAAACCACAAAGGTTATAGGTAGGTTTCAATAATATATAGGAAATAATGGGTTTTTTCCCTTTTCAAAGCCATGCTTTCTGTTTTATCACATGAAAATTAAAAACATTTTTAGACACAAAATTACCCAGTCTAGTATTTATTGACATAATGAACGTAATGTCTTAGAATGATTCTAGAAAAGCATTCAACTATTACTAAAATAAATTAGCTGAACTTGGAACTCAAAACAAAGCTTCAAAAGTAAGAGGACCTAGAAAACCATCACAGATGTCTATTTCCTTTTCTTTGGCCACAAGTGACAAGAGTTAAGGTCAAAGATTTAGGAATTTTTTTTTCCTGTACATTTTCTTATTGATAGTATTCTCTTTCCAAAAACAGCATTTATTTGGATGTAGCATTCCTCTGGAGCTTTCTACTAGAATTACCACAATACGCACAGGAGTCTCCATTGAGGGTAACATGAAAATGTTGTTGCTATAAAAAGTGGCAAACTAATTATCTTCAGAGGGAGTTCTGGTGGCTTGTTGTTTTTTTGTACTGTTGAGTTGGGTACAATTCATACTGACCCTGTAAACAACAGATCTGACCCTGTCCTCTCCTGTGTCATCTTCACTATCTCTGACACACTTGAGTCCATTGCTAAGGTCACTATGTCAACCCAGCAGGCTGAGGGCTTCCTCTCTTTCTTTGATCTACCTTTCCAAGCATGGTGTCCCTCTCTAAGGAATAGCCTCTCCTAGCAACATGCACAAAGTATATGAGATGAAGCTTTAACATTTTTTCCTCCAAGGAGTCTGGTTGCACTTTCTTCAAGACATACGTTTGTTCTTTTGGCAGCCCATGGGATATTCAGTCATTGTATGAAACACCACAACTCAAAGACATCTAGTGGTTTGTTATCTCTGTTATCATTAGGCTCCACTGAGTTGCACAGATTCAGAGTGACCCTGTGAACAACAGGTCTAGGGGCTTAGTGGTAAGGAAATGCAGCAGTGCCAATGTAAAGGTATGAGGTTCAAATCCACCAGAAGCTCTGTAGGAGAAAGATGGTAAATTTCCTCCGATGTGATTCATTGCCTCAGCAAATCCACTGGAGGGTCAACTATGAATCAATTTCAAGCCAAATATACACACCAATTGTCTGCAGAAAGAACCCAGGAAAAGCCAAAGAATTCCTTATTATGTTATGCATTGGCAGAAGTTATTTTCTTCTTGGATTCAAATATGACAAATTTTCCCCTTACTATATTCTTATTTTGGAACATTAGTTATTTCACAATATGAATTCAAAACCACAGCATTTTTGAGATAGACAAAGTGACTTTTTTAGATACCAAGTACAATCATTTTATTTTTACGTAGAATGAAATTGAAGAGTAGGGATAATGATTGACTAAAACAAACATTATTGACGAATAGAAGTTCCAAAGCTACTGTAGGACTCCTAGTGCTGTGCTCCTTCCATACAAGTGCAAAATAAAATTATGTAAATAATGTCCCTTTATGTTCAAAGACAAGAAATGAAAACTCGATCTTTGTTCAAGGGAGCCATTTTCATGTATTTTCTAATTTAGTGTGTCCCTGAATTATGAGAGGAGACTTTCTATATAAGAGTAATTTGTGTGTTTCACCTTTCCCTTCTGCTCAACTTTCCTTCCCTGTTGATTAATGGAATGGATTATGGATAGATGAGAGAGAGAAAGAGAGAATGAATGAGTTCTGGTGACATAGTCAAAACGGAGGCACACTGTGAACCCAAAGAAAGTGCCTCTCTGGTGGTTTCAAATCCAGAGAAGAAAGATGAGTAATATTCTATCTTGAGACTTACAACCTCAGGAACTCACTGCAAAGTCACTTACGAATCAGTCCACATAGACTGGTAGCACTGAGTTTGCATTTTTAAATTATTGTTATTAATGGATTCATTTGAATTTATGGCTAGGTGCTATTGGCTTATTTATGAATCACAGAGATATTATGTTCAACAGAACAAACAAAACACAACAAAATTTTGCATTCTTCTCATCAGTCTTTGTTATATGTGAGTCTAGATGTGCCAACCCACCTAGTTGGGAGAATTCGTATTTTCATTGACCTGTGTTTTTCCAAGGATGATGTCCTTCTCCAGGGACTGATCTCTCTTGATAACATGTTCAAATTAACTTAAGGCAGAGTCTTGCCTTTCTTGTTGCTAAAGTGCATTCTGACTGTAAATCTTTCAAGATAGATTTGTTTTTACTTCTAGCAACCCATAAAATATGCAATGTTCTTGCCAACAACATAATTTAAAAACAGCAATTAGTTTTTCAGTCTTTCTTATTCATTAGTTCAGCTTTTGTATGATTTTTTGTCAATAAACAGCCTCACAGTGGTTGTGTTTGTACCAACTCATAGTTAATACTCCAACAAGTTTTCACAAGTTATAAACTGAACAAGAGTAAATATTACCTATCTTTTCCCCCAGATCATCTGGTGGATTTGAACCACCTGCATAGTGATAGGAAGCACAATTCTTTACCAACTGTTATTACTGTTGTTAGATGGCTTAGGTTCAGAACACCTTAGTAATCAAAGTGATATATTTGCTTTTTAACACTTTCTAAGGAGTCTTTTGAATAGATTTCTTCTAGTGATAAATAATTGGATTTCTTAATTATGCTTAAATGTGGATTTTTTTTTAAGCCAAGTAAATGAAGACCTTCACAACTTCAATATTTTCTTCATGTATCTTACTGGTTTGTACTGACTGATATGAGGATGTTACTTTTATGTTCAGATGCAATCCACATCCAAGGCTGTAATTTTTGGTCTTCATCAGCAAACACCTCAAATCCTCTTCGCTTTCAGCAGACAAGGTTGTGTCATGTGCACATTGACGGTTCTTCCAATCCTCATGTTTCATTCTGCATGAAATCCAACTTCTCTGATTACATGCTCAGTACACAGATTGAGTAATTACGTTAAATGCACACAACCTCAGCATACACCTTGCCTAATTTTAAAACACATAGTGTCCCTTTTTTCTGAGTTACGACCTTTTGGATTATAGCTCCAATGACCTACTGGTAAGAAGCTGTGCTTCAATTCTAAGAGCACACAGTTTAAATCCACCAGCTGCTCCTTGGGAGAAGGATGGGTAATCTCTTCTTGGGCAATTACTGCTTCTGAAAACCCTCTGGAGGGTCAGCTATGAGTTGGTTCTGACTCTATGCCATAAAACATACAACACATGAGCACAATTAATTGCTCTAGAATTCCAATTATTTATCATATTATCAACAATCGGATATGAGTTACACAACTGAAGTCCTTGCACAGTCTATCAAACTTTGGTATTCTCTGCTTCAACCAAGATCCATCAGACATTAGTAATAATATCTCTATTGCAAGTCTTCTGATTTCAGTTTGAATTTATGGTAGTTCCCTACCGATGCAACAATTTCCTAATTCTCTTTGGCAAAATATTCTCGCATGTGTTATTAATAATTGTTGTTGTTGTTGTTGTTGTTATGTGTCATCGAGTATCCTGTGACTCATAGTGACCCTATCTATGTACAACAGACCTAAATTATTGTCTCCAACACACCTATCCCCATTACTCCAGTGACTGAATCAATCCATCTCATCGAGGGTATTCCTTTCCTGCGCTGTCCCCCCACCCTCCCAAACATCACGTTCCCCTCCAAAGACTGATCCTGCCTTTCAACACATCCAAAGTATGTCAGACAAAGCTTCAGAATCCTTGCCTCCAAGGAGTAGCCTGGATTCACCCTCTCCAGGACAAACTTGTTTGTTCTCCTAGCAGTCCATGGTATATGCAATACTGTTCTCCAGCACCAAAGCTCAAAGGTATCAAGTCTCCTTCTACCATCTCTAGTCATTGTCCAGCTCTCTGATGCATAGCAAGTAACTGCAAAGACCATGGCCTGTATAAGGCACACCTAATATTGTTTCAAAATTTCCACATTTTGTTGGATCACTTTTCTTTGAAATGAGCGCATATATGGACCTCTCCCAGTTAACAAATTAGCTTTCTTCCAAATTTCTTGGCACAGATAATTGTTAACTTCCAGTATTGCAGAGGTTTATTGAAATATCTCAGTTAGTATTGTTTCAATTCCTGCATCATTGCTTTTGGTTAATGTTTTCAATGAGCCTGCAACTGTTTCTTTCTTCAGTGCTACCATTTTAGACCATATCTTATCTCCTGAAATGGCAGAATGTCAACAAATTCTTTTCAGTACAGTAACTTTGTACATTCCTTCTTTCTTTTTTTTTTTTGTTAATTTCTGTGTTGGTCAATATTTTGCCTGCAAATTCTTCAGTATTAAGCTTAAGACATGAATTTTTCCTTGGTTCTTCCAGTTTGATAAATGCAAATCTTTCATTTCTCTCTCTTTGACATGAGTAGTACATAAATTTGAATAAGAACTCTATTAACTGATATTTTTTAGGTATAATGATACATCTTACTGCTCTAGTATATATCTAGAATTGTTCTTTATCATTAATATTACCCCATTTCTCTTCCATTTGAAATCCTGATGTAGTAAACCATATGATTATTGGACTAAAAATGGCAGATATCAGTTGATTTCAACTCAATAATGCTTAACGTATTTATCCTGATGCTTTCCGTTTTCTTTTTAACAACATAATTTTCTTCTATTCATAATTCTTGTACTTAACTTTCTTGTGTTTGGATGGATGTTTGCAGGATGTTTCTACTCATTTTAAGTTATGTTGCTACAGCTCTGATGTTATAGTCCATGGATGGTGGCACTAACCAAAGCATTTGTGGTTAATTCATCTGGCTCTATGGGAGAAAGAAGGTCAGTCTCCTCTTGATGTGATTCACCGCCTCAGATACCCAATGGAGGGTCATTATGAGTCAGAACTGGCTTGATGGTAGTCAGTTTGGCTTTGGCATTATCTAAAGATGATTCTGAAAGGTTTATTTCATCCATATAGTTAAACTGGACTCGATCTAGAGGAGGCAGCTCTTGTTCAATTGTATTGTATCTTCTAACCTTAGTGGCTCTATCACTCCTGGCACTGTATAAGACAATGTTCTGTCGCAATTTATAAAGTCTTCATTTGGCCAGATTTTTCAATAGTAAGTTGTCAATCCTTCTTCTTTTTGTCTTAGTCTATAAGTGCCAATGAAATCTATCTACCATAAGTGATCCTGCTTATATTTGAAACATCAGTGTCATAACTTCCATCATCACAGGAACACGCAAACACAGTACAACAAATAGACTAGTAGTGGAATTTAAATGTTAGTTATGTATTATGAATTCTCATAAAGGTCCTACTCTGGAAATAATGAACATAATAACTTCCAAGTCAATCAATATCAACACTATAGGTCCTCATAAAAGATATAGAAGCCTGAGTCTAGCAAAACATCTCTGTGTCCTTCACATACATATATATATGCATGCACACACACACACACATAAGAAAAAAATTTTCCAATGAGTTGATTCAACTCAAAATAACCCTAGTGAAAAGAATAGAACTTTCAATGTTTCCAAGTCAATAAATCTTTGCAGAAGACAATTGATTTGTCTTCCTCATAAAGGGTGGCTGTTTAGTTCAAACTGCAGACCTTCTGTTAGACCCCAAACTTTTAACCATTGACCTTTCTTGAGTACAGGGTTTTTGTTAAATCTCTACAATGACTTTTTTTACTCAGTGATTTTTTGTTAATAGAAGAGTATCAAGTATCAACAGACAATCACAAAGATACCGTTACTATGCTATTATTAGTATTTATAACAGCTCTGGTGCTCTTGATAAATGAAGCCACATTAATTAGTTTCAGGATCTTATTCTCACTTTGGCATATCCACTAGCACTTCTGAATATGCAATTAAAATATTTCAAAATGTCACTTATGTTTTCAGCCTACAAGAAATGCATACTGATTTTGGCTAGTTGATTTGTATGAGGCCACATACTTTCAGAAATAAAAACATGTAAATATTTTAGGGGCTAAGAACTCTATCAAACACTTTACCAAAAAAATACAATAGAAATTAAGCTATTAATCACATAAATGCACAACTATAGTGAATTGTAGTATAAAATATCATTCTTAAGGTTGAATTCTGGTATGTTTGCATTCATATTATTTATGAAAAGGTGAGAAATTTTAAAATAAAAAATCAGAACAAGTAAATACATTTTTACATTCTACCACTTAATTATTTTAGTAAAATAAATAGCATAGCTGATTTGAAAGTTACAAGTTAATTTACAAAGTGATTTTAAAACAAACTACTCCTTTAATTTTGGGGAATTTAATGTTCTTTTTGCCCAATGCAAAACAGATATCTCCTGACTCGTAACTAGTGTTACTTAAAATAAAATTGTTATCTTTTTATTAATAAGAAAATGAAATTAGGTAGTAAAAAATATAAGTACTGATAAGCATACAGGTTGTGTATCCCTAAACACAAGCACAAAAACACTAATTTGTACAATATTTTTGTAAATTATTTATTTACTCATTATAATTCTTGACTTCCTGATTACTTTTAGTCTGAGACCAAAATCAAAGTGCAAAAGAGTCTCCATCACTACCTTCTTTATATTAACATAATGCTAAATTTATGGATAAAATAGAGACATATTGTCAATTGCTTCACTATAAAAGGAACATGTGGGAAGATGTCATATAGTTGATGAAAAGCAATGAAGTTAATTTTCAATAATTTAAACAGCGATAAAAAACATATTTTTGAATCTTTATTCCTCACTAAAACCAAGAATACAGTTGTCCTGGGAGTATAGGAGTATCATTTAGTTGATAACATTTAGGTCATCAATTCACACCCACAAGCTACTTTGCAGGAGACTTGTAGTCTGTTTTGCAAAACTGTACATTCTTAGAAACACTATGGGACATTTCTTGCCTGTTCTAAAGGGTCAAAAAGTAAGAATCAGCTTAATGATAGTTGCTTTAGTGTTTTGGGGGTTCCTAAAATTAACTCTATGGGAACTGCTTAATTCTTCCTCAACTTATGAATGTTCTAGACTCTACCACAAGCTTCCTTCTATCTTAAAGATGAAGAGGGCAGTAAAAAAGTTGAACAAGTAAAAGAGTTTAATAAGTTACCACTAAAGGTGAGAGGGGTACAGTTAGAAGACAAATTCCATCAATTAGAATTACTATTTATACAACAAGTAATAGATAAAACATATAAAAAGGAGTGCATATATGTCTTGATATTTAATGTTAAAAAGGTAAGACTTGAAAAGGAAATCTCAAATTTAGAATCTGGCTAATAATGACTATCTGGTTTTAAAGATTAAGATAAAACTTTGGAGCAATTTTGGATGGTATCACCCAAATATTCTATTTTATATGAAGAAGGTAGTGAAGACTTTCTTGAGAGTCTAGAAAACAAGTGAGCTTTGCAGGTTAAGAAAGTGGAAGGATACACATGAGTAGGAACTGGGAAAAAGATGTAAGTAAGAATAGTTGTTGGAAACACTTGTGGAAATTCCTAAAGAAGAAAACTGCATGAGTGACAGACTATTGCAAAACTAGAGGATTATTCTGTCATTTTCTCCTTTTCTTTTCAGTAGTCCTTTGCACAAGTGCTCTTGAAAATATTTACTAATATATTCCATGTTCCAATTGTTGTTGTTATTATGTGCCTTCGAGATGCCTGTGACTCATAGTGACCCTAAGTACAACAGCTCTGAACTCTGCTCTATCTTGAACCAACCTCATGGCCTCCGACACACCTACCCCCATTGCTCCAGTCACTGAGTCAATTCATCTCATTGAGAGTCTTCCTCTCCTGCACTTTACCTCCACCCTCTCAAGCAT
Source organism: Elephantulus edwardii (assembly GCF_000299155.1). Taxonomy (NCBI): domain Eukaryota; kingdom Metazoa; phylum Chordata; class Mammalia; order Macroscelidea; family Macroscelididae; genus Elephantulus; species Elephantulus edwardii. The sequence continues at coordinate 5,317,459 of NW_006399892.1, read as the reverse complement.
AATATCCCTCTCTAAGGACTGGTCCTTCCTTGCAATATGCCCAAAGTATGTCAGAAGGAGCCTCGGAACCCTTGCCTCCAAGGAGCAGCCTGGATTCATCCTCTCTAGGATGAACCTGTTTATTCTTTTAACAGTCCACGGTATATTCAATACTGTTCTCCAGCCCCACAGCTCAAAGGCATCAATTCTTCTTCTGTCATCCTTCTTTCATTGTCCAGCTCTCGAATGCATAGCACATAATTGTGAAGACTATTGCCTGGATCAGGCACACATAAGATTCCAGACTGACATCATTGGTCTTCAGTTCTCTGGAACTGTCCCTGACAGCAGAATTCCCAATGCAATTCATCTTTTGATTTTCTGGCTACTGGTACCAAGAATGCTGATTGCGGAGCCAAGAAAACTAAAGCTGTCAACAATCTCAATCTTTTCACCATCCATCATGATGCTGCCAGTTGGCCCAGTGGTGAGAATCTTTGTTTTCTTGATGTTGAGCTTCAATCCGGACCGAAGGCTGCAGTCCTTGACCCTCTGCATCAAGTGCTTCAGGTCCTCCTCGGTTTCAGCAAGCACTATTGAGTCATCTTCTTCCTGATCTAGTGGAAGAATTCTCCCATGAGTGAAATATTTGACCTCCAAATATATATATTTGAAGACATTGTTCTGGTAAAGATAGAGGGTCAAAGACAGAATAAGATTCTCAACAAAATGGATTGACATAATAACTATCATAATGGACTTGAACATAAGAAAGAGCATGAGGATGGTGCTGGCAAGAGTAAAGTCCAGAGCTGCTATGAGTCATAGTCAACTTGACAGTACCTTACAACAATATATACTGAGCAGAAAAAGAATGAAACAACCAAAAATAAGAAGTAACAAAACTCAGCAATATACCACAAAAGTTAGTTTCATAGCAGACAGAGACAGGCATCACAAGCCTTTAAATAAAGGAAGAAAGTTAAGCAGAAGAATGAAAAATTATTATCTCATGATTTGTGGATTTGTATTCTAATACATAAATTGAAATAGTCTATTAATTTAAAAGAAGCTCTTTAAAGTGTTTGTATTTTAGTCAGTGATTAAATTGGGTTTCTATCGTCTAAAATGGATTTGATTTCTAATGAAATACTTGCCTCTACCTTGGCCAGGAAGGTAGCAGATATTTCAATGAGAGATGGTAATATTATGAAAAATTGTAAGTATTTTATCAAACAGCTCAAGGCATCCTGTGTTATCCATCAAATTCATCTCCCTTGTAACTAAATCTGTCATAAATACAGGCATGCAAAACCGAAATGTGTTTTCTAACAATAATCTACTATCAATAACCTTAATAAAGCCTTCAAATGATAAAACACATTCGGATACTTTCAAAACACTGCACCATTTCATCTTATTGGTTGGTGAGGAAATAATCTACACAAAGAAAAAAAATATGAGGAAAGATTGTTAGTTTCCCCTCAACCAATGTGCCCCATTTTTCTTTTAAACAGAATCAACTTTCTATTTAGCCTGACTCAATAAAATAAAAATTGATTAAAAATTTAAATAAACTTTTAAAAGCCATTGATATCATAGGTATAATACTTTCCCAAGGTCATTCAACAATATATGAAAACATTTGTATATGAATATGAAGCTCCATTTACTTTTCTTCTCTAACTTCTGTTTTCTTTCCTTTAAAATTCATTGATAAAAAAAAATCATAAACACTGTTGTTATTGTTGTTATGTGCCGTCGAGTTGCTTGCGACTCATAGTGACCCCTATGTACAACAACCCTAAACCCTGCTCTATCCTGTGCCAATGGCATTGCCTCTGACACATCCATCCCGATTACCCCAGTCACTGAATCAATCCACCTCATAGAGGGTCTTTCCCTCCTGTGATGTCCCTCCACTCTGCCCAGCATGATGTCCCTCTCCAAAGACGTGTCTCTCCTTACAACATGTCCAAAGTATGTCAGGCGAAGCCCCAGAATCCTTGCCTCCAAGGTGCAGCCTGGTTTAACCCTCTCTAGGATGAATCTGTTTGTTTTCTTGGCAGTCCATGGTACATTCAGTACTCTTCTCCAGCACCACAGCTCAAAGGCGTCAATTCTCCTTCTATCCTCCCTAGTCATTGCCCAACTCTCTGATGAATAACAAGTGATTGCAAAAACCATGGCCTGTATCAGGCGCACCTTAGTCTCCAGAGAGACACCGTTGTTCTTGAGTACTTTTGAGAGGTCCCTAACAGCAGACTTTCCCATCGCAATACGTTTTTTTTATTTCCTGGCTACTGGTGCCAAGAGTGTTGACTGTGGAGCGGAGCAAACTGAAGCTGTGGACAATCTCAATCTCTTCACCATCCATCCTGATGCTACCGATTGGTCCAGTGGTGAGAATTTTTGTCTTTTGGACATTGAGCCTCAGTCCATACTGAAGGCTGCAGTCCTTGACCCTCTGCAATAAGTGCATGAGGTCCTCCTCAGTTTCAGGGAGCAGGGTTGTGTCATCTGCATAACGCAGATTGTTGATAGATCGTCCACCAATCCTAACGCCACGCTTCTCCTCATAGAGCCCAGCCTCTCGGATAATCTGCTCTGCATACAGGTTGAAAAGGTGTGGAGACAGGACACATCCCTGGCGTATACCCTTCCCAATTTTGAACCGTGCAGTGTTGCCCTGCTCTGTTCTGACTACTGCCTCTTGGTCCAAGTAATAGGTTTCGCATTAGCACGATTAAATGTTCTGGGATTCCCATTCTTCTCAGAGTCAGGCACAGTTTGTTATGATCCACACAGTCAAATGCCTTTGCATAATCAATGAAACACAGATAGACATTCTTCTGGTGTTCTCTGTTTCAGCTAAGATCCATCTAACATCAGCTTCAATATCCCTAGTACCATGACCCCTACAAAACCCAGCCTGGACTTCTGGCATTTCTCTGCTGATGTACTGTTCCAGTCGTTTTTGGATAATCTTCAGTAGAATCTTGCTTGCATGTGAAATCAATGATATTGTTCTGTAGTTTCCACACTCAGTTGGGTCACCCTTCTTTGGGATGGGAACAAATATAGACCTCTTCCAGTCAGTTGGCCAAGTGGTTGTTCTCCAGATTTCTTGGCACAACTTGGTGAGCACATCCATGGCAGCATCTGTTAGCTGAAATATGTCAATTGGTATACCATCTATTCCTGGGGCCTTATTTTTTCTATTTCCTTCAAAGTAGCTTGAACTTCTGCCTCCATCACCATGTTCACAAATATCTGAATTTTGTTTATCAAAATATGTGATCTTCACTAAATTATACTAAAAATAAAAAAAAAACTCCATTTATTTTCTTACTAGCTGAACAATTTTAATAACAATCTTGTGAGTTGAGTGGTTGATTATAATACCTTTGGGTTATTCATTTCATACTTTAATATGTAGAGTTATGTTACACTTGTAGCATGTAAGGTAAATATTAGATAAAAAAGGTTCTTTGGTTTTCTATAACAGAAAAATCCTTAGAAGGTTACTTGTCTTTTCTTGTCCCAAAACTATTAACTCTATTGATCTAATTTTCCAGCAAAGAGAAATGGAGTAGAATTAAATATGTTGTAGTTTGTTAGGTGATACTTAGTTAAATATGATTTATAGTGGCATACATTTCATCTTTTGGCAGTCCATAGGATATTCAGTACTCTTCTTCAACACCACAGCTTGAAGACATTATTTTTTTTTCTTCTGCCATCATTTATTATCCAGCTCTCAGATGGATAGCAAATGATTGAAAAGATGATAGCCTGAATCAGACACACCTTAGTCTTCAAAGTGATATCACTGCTTGTGAATAATTAGGAGAGGTCAAAATTTACTGGAAGCAGGAATGGCATCCACTTCCATAAATAGCTTGCCTCCAGAAACCCTATGAACCTGGAGAAAGGATGAAAGTCATGCACACAAGTGTCAAGGACTTTCGTTCATAGGGTCACTATGAGCCACCTCGACTCGATGGCACTCAACACATGGAGAGAGACCATTTGGCCTAGTGAATCAAAAGCAATACCACCAAGCCACAGGTTAAATTGTTGTTGGTCAAACATTCCTCTAGGTCGTATAGCCCTGATATGTCCACTTGCCATATAGAGGTAGCTTGTGGTCTCTGTGAGGCTGAACATTATAACACTGACATGTCAAATGAAATAACAGTTAACCATGGTGGACAGTATTTGGTGGCGTTCCCGGCTGAAACAAGCTTGGAAGCAGGAGTGGCATCCACTTCCGTAAATAGCTTCTCTCTGGAAACCCTATGAACCTGGAGAAAGGATGAAAGTCACGCACGCTAGTTTCGAGGACTTTTGTTCATAGAGTCGCTATGAGCCACAACTTTTGGCCACAATTGAATGCTTAACCACAGTGTCACCACATTTCCTGGATAATAGGATGTTGCTGTTGTCATTGTTATCGTGTGCTGTTGAGTCTAATTGATCTTTCAGTAGGTTTTCAAAGACAGAAAATCACACAGGAGGAGATTGTTCATCCTTCTCCTTCAGAGTAGATGGTGGATTTGAACCACATGCCTTTGAGATTGCAACACAGCTTCTTACCACTAGGTCACCACAGCTCCTTATAGTATAACAAGATAATAGGATATGAGCTTTTAATTCTCACAACAACTTTGGAAATATTATTAAGTTTTTTCTTTCTGGATTATGAAATTAAATTTTATCAAGTTTAAATGACTTGACTAAGATCACATTGCCAATCAGACATATGAACGTTAAGTGATGTGAACCAAATCTATGCTCTTTCTCAGTAGAACATCACGTCTCAATATAGACATGGTCCCAAAAAGGTATGTTTCTTTTCTTCTGACAATAGGGTTGTATATTCTATCAGGCACAGTGTTAAGATACAATTATTTGTTAACTGAAATGCTTTTTAATATGAAATATAGATGGGAAAATATTACTAAGAAAATAATTAGGGGCTCATTTAGTTTATCTTACAGATCAAGAAATTAAGTTATGCAAAGGGAAACTGTCACTTCAGATCAGGCAACATTCTGTCTTCTGAACAAGTTAGTTCATTTTTCTTGCCTTATAAGTCATTTTGGCATTTAAAATTAGACTGTTGTCCAGTGTACAGTGCGCTGTATGTGAACCTAAATGTAGTGTATCTTCCATGTTTCAAATCCACCAGCTTCTAGTGGGAAAGAGACAGTCTCTTTCCATTAAAATTTATAGCCTCATAACACCGTAATGAGTTGCAATCAACTCAACAACAGTAAGTGTGAGTGGATTTATTATTTTTCAGGATTCTGTGAATACACGGTTTTTAACTGAATGCTCTGGTGGCCTAATGGTAAGACACTGTGCTGCAATTCCAAAAGCCTGTGGTTCGAATCTACCAGCTTCTTCATGAAAGAAAGATAGATAATCTACTCCCATGCAATTTACAGCTTCTGTAAAACCACTGGAAGGTCAGCTATGGGTCATTGCTGACACACAGCACATAACACTTCTTCTACAACAACTTCACTTACATTAATAATATTTAATTCACTACACCATTACAACAACCTTTCAAATTATCCTCCCAAGGCATGGTAAGTATCCAAAAGGTGTAGTGAAAAATAGAAAATAGACATGTTAAAAATTGCTACGAATATTGGATATATTGTTGTTTGTTGTGTCCTGTCGAGTTGGAACCAACCCATAGCTGACCCTCCAGTGGCTTTTTAGAGGCAGTTAATTGCACAGAAGGAGATTTCCCATCCTCCCCCCATGGAGCAGCTGGTGGATTTAAACCGCATGCCTTTGGGACTGTAGCACAATTTCTTACCACTGAGCCACAAGATATGCATGAGAGAGTTGGACAGTGAATAGAGATGATAGAAAGAGAATTGATGCCTTTGGGCTGTGGTGCTGGAGAAGAATGCTGAACATACCATGAACTGCTAGGAGAACAAAAAAGGTTTGTTCAGGAGAGGGTGAAGCCAGAATGCTCCTTGGAGTCAAGGATTCTGAAGCTTTGTCTGACATACTTTGGGCATGTTGTGAGGAAAGTCCAGTCCTTGGAGAAGGACATCATTCTTGGGAGGGTGAAGGGACAGCGCAGGAGCGGAAGGCCCTCTAGGAGGTAGATTGTTTCAGTGACTGGGGTAATCAGGATGGGTATGTCAGAAACAGTGCGATTGGCACAGGATAGAGCAGGGTTTAGGGCTTTTGTATTTAGGGTCGCTTATGAGTCGCAAGTGACTTGTTGGCACATAACAACGACAACAACAATATATGAAGTTAATCACTACGGTAACTAAGGCTCATTTATTTTTACTTCAAAGTAGGAAATGGAGTGATCAATAAATGTCTCAGAGAGAAAAAAAAGGAATTATGCCAAGTTTCTCAGTGTTATTGTGTTTGGTTGAGTAGGAACCAACTCATGGCTGATGCTGCAGTGGACTTTTCAGTGCCCAAACCAGCTCATAGCTGAGCCTCCAATGGATTCTCAGAGGCAATTTAATCACCTGGGAGGAGAGTGTTCATCCTCCTTTAGACACCTGGTGGATTTGAACCACGGGCCTTTGGAATTGCAGCACAGCTTCTAACCAGTAGACCATCACAGCTCTTTTTAGAAATATCTCATTCAATGGACCTTCAGGATATATTGAAGGGATGGGTGCCGGAAGGCATGGAATTTTGGCTTAGTAATAAATAGCCCCCAGTGCACATCAAGCCTCCATGTCTCTCAGTGAAAGAAAGAAAGAAAGAAAGAAAGAAAGAAAGAAAGAAAGAAAGAAAGAAAGAAAGAAAGAAAGAAAGAAAGAAAGAAAGAAAGA
>NW_006399892.1:5300233-5310550 GCF_000299155.1 Elephantulus edwardii | reverse complement strand
GAAAGAAAGAAAGAAAGAAAGAAAGAAAGAAAGAAAGAAAGAAAGAAAGAAAGAAAGAAAGAAAGAAAGAAAGAAAGAAAGAAAGAAAAAAAAACAGATGATGTGAATCATGGAGTGAATTCAGGCATAAAGTTTCTGGGAACAACAAAAGTTTAAAGTAAAGATTTACACTTGGCTGGATTTCTCAATATACCTCCAGTTGAAAACTTTGTCAAAACACAAATCTTGTATTTAACCTAGAGATGAATGACAAGGAGAGACGAAAGAAAAAATAGAAAATAAAAATATTATGTCCTTCCTCTGAAAGCAAGCTTTCCACTGATCAAAGTGGCATAGACTGTGGCCTGATTTCAATATATGGAATCAAGTCCTTCCTGAATAGCAAAGGGTTCAAATATCTCAGAGAGAAGATAAATTGGAAATAGGAACACAAAGAGGAGTGTGATTTACATTACATTGATAATTATATTTGAATGATTAGAGTTAGTGCAAATATAAAGGTGGTAGTTGTTATGAACTGTCATTGAGTCAATTCTGACTCCTAGCAACACTATGTACAACAAATTGAAACCTTGACTTATCCTACACCATCTTCACAATCTCTGCTGTGCTCAAGTCCATTGTGGTAGTTACCATGTCAATCCAGTTTTGTGAGTCTCTTCCTTTCCTTCATTGACCCTAATTTTTCTAAGCATGAAGTGATTCTCCATGTATTGCTCCCTCTTGATAATCATATGTCAAGTAGGTGATAAAAAGTATCATCATCTTTTCCTATAAGGAACACTCTTCTTCCAACATAGACGATTGTTCTTTTGGGTCATCCATGGTATATTCAGTACTGTGCCCACATGATAATTCATTTTCTAACTTTTGCTCTCTATGAGTTTAAATAAGGTTCTTGATGGCAGATTTACCCACATAAAATGGAGAAGAAAATAATTTACTCTACAAATGCTACCTCTGACCTTTACAAATAAAAGTGTTGAAATAACTGTTACCAATATTTATTGTATTAGGTAAATCTGATGTCTAGTGACTGATCCAAGCCATGGTCTTCACAATTACTTGCTATGCATCCCAAGAGCTGGACGATGACTAAGGATGACAGAAGATGGAAGAATGGATGCCTTTGAGTTGTGGTGCTGGAGAGGATTTTGAAAATACCATGGACCACCAAGAAAGCAAATAGATCTGTCTTGTAGAGGGTGAAACTAAGTTACTCCTTGGAGGATGGGATTTTGAAGCTCTGTCTCACATATTTTGGGCACATGGCCAGGAGGGACTGATTGATCCCTGGAGAAAGATATCATGCTCTGAAGGGTGGAGGGACAGTGCAGGAGAGGAAGACCTGAGATGAGATGGACTGGCACAGTGACAAGAGCAATGGGGGTAGTTTTGTCAGAATCAGTGAGACTGGCTCAGAACATGGAAGGCTTCAGAGCTGTTGTACATAGGATTGCTATGAGTCAAGGTGACTCGACAGCACACAACAGCAACAACAACAACATTTATTTGTGCAATTTAGAAAGCATTTAAAGGAAGTTATTACATATATATGCTTATATGTTAATAGTGTAGTTTTACTGTAGAATATGGTATTTGACTGGAAAATGTATTCAAACAAGAAATATCTGTCAATATCTTTTTTTAAAAAATTACGCATTTTTAAATTTTATTATACAGTAACAAATTAATCTCCAGAAAGGATGTACCATGTTCTGTTTTACTAATATCAGTGTCCATATTTCTAATATTTTTTGTGATTCAAACGGTATGTGCACGATTATTTTTTTTTATTTTAAATTGATTTTAATGACAATCTACAGAGACTTTGGATTTCCATTCATTCGCTGTTGTACTTTTCTTTCTGCCCACCTCTCCCCTCCAATGTGCTTTTCTCTTTGAAAAGTAAAAGTAAAAATTATTTCATTGTTATTCAATCCTTCCCCCAAGTTCATTCCACTGTGCTACCTTTGTTCTGGACTCCTGTCATAATAATAATACCTAATCATACATCCCTTTTAAACAGTTCTCTCCCTCATCTGTTTCAAATGAGAACAACTACTTACAAATAAACACAGCCTGTGTTCAAAGAACTGGCTATACCTTATGAGATTCAACTTAGAAAATGTTACAGAGTTTACAGATGACCTACTGATTGCTTTTAATAAAATAAAATAATAATAAATTTTGAGACTCAAGTAATAAAATTACTTACTTTTATTTGATGATGACTTTTCTCCTAAATACTGGCAAGAGCAATTAGAAACAGCCCAAAACAAAATTTCAATGCCAACCAAACCTGATTCCCCAACTATTCCATTCACTGGCTCTTCTTTAAGTACTTCATTTGGAAAGCAGGTATAAAACCTCCTAGAGGTACTATAAATCACTCCGTGATTTGAGAGATTCATTTATTGGCAGCTTTGGATATTAAAGCCCACTCATACAGTGATTTGCATTTGCTAACTAATTCTAATTGTGAAGTGATAGGCATGTTTGAATAACAGCATTCTGAGAGTTGTGATTTTTTTTTCCCTAAAGTAAGACAAAGGCTCACCTGAGGAGGCTGGAATTTTCCAGGGCTGAAAAGGATTGAAGCATGTAAGGGAATGGCTGCAGGGGGTCTATGAACTTGAGATCAAAGCAATGCTGGGGAATGCTGACCTTCCTGGCTGGTTTAATACACTCACTGGACTGTGGAAATGGACTCACAAACCAGCTGCGGTGGCAGACTCAAAAGTGACCTCTTGTATGTCACAGTAGAATTGTGCTTCATAAGGTTTCAATGACTGAAAATTTGGAGCAAGATCTTCAGTCTTTTCTTCCAAGGTGCCTCTGGCAGGATTCAAATGTCAATCTTTTTTATAATCATTGAGAATGTTGGCAGTTCGGATTCACTTAGAGACCTCAAAAGACAGGTCTGGCAATCTGTTCCTAAAAGGCCACAGCCAGAAGGTAGTTCTACTATGTACAGTGATGTTGTTATGTGCGTTCAAATCAACTACAGTTAATAGCAACCCTGGGAAAAATAGCTCTGAACCCTGTCCTTTCCTGAGCCAACCTCACCATCTCCAACACACTTGATCTCACTGGTACAGTTACTGTGTCAATCCTTCTCTTCAAGGGTCTTCCTCTCATGCACTCACCCTCTTTTTTTTTTTTTCAACCCTCTGACATTCCAAGATGATGCCCTTCTCTAAGGACTAGCCCCTCTTCACAACACACCCAAAGTATGTGAAAGAAAGTTTCACTATCCTTGCCTCCAAAAAGAACCTTTGTTTCATCTTCTCTAAGACAGACTTGTTTGTCCTCCTGGCAATCCATGTACAGTCGGAACTCTTCTCTAGCACCACAACTCAAAAGCATTGATTCTTCTTCTGTCGTCATCCTCAGTCACTGTCTAGTTTTCATATATGTACCAAACAACAGAAAAGATGATGGCTTGATTAAACACCCCTTAGTTTTTAGATTGACATCATTGCTATTTAGCACTCTGGAAAGGTCCTTGACAGCAGAATGTTCCAATGCAACTCATCTTTTGCTGTCCTGATGGATGGAACAAAGAGTATTAATTGTGGATCCAAGTAAGATGAAATTTTTAACAACTTTAATCTTCCTTCTATTATGATATTGTCTAGTGGTCTTGTGGTTAAGATTTTTGTTTTCTTGACATTGAGGTGACAAGGTCCTTCCACACACGCCATTACCATAAATTGGAATCAATCTGACAACAAGAAAGAACATACATACAAGGGTTTGTGTGTGTGTGTGTGTGTGTGTGTGTGTGTGTGTGTGTAGCATATACATATGTTTACAAAGATAAAGTTCAAAAGGAAATGTAAAAACGGATTTTCTAAGTATTGCTTGCTTTCTTTCCTTATTGATGGACATTGAATGCTCCTTAAAAATCTATCTATCCTAGACTGGCAGTCTAGGTGGCAGCTCCCAAGATACCCAGTAACATGCCACAAAACTATAGTGCACCTGTCTTCTTACCTGATGGTTTACTTTCCAAAAAGAAAATGCCTATTTGCAGAACACAAAGCCTGTGAGAGTAATACAAGCTGGACAAATAAGTGACTTCTTTCTTTTGAGGTAATTTTAATTCCTCCTAGTTTACCTTCTACCTGTCATCCCTTTTTCCCAACTCTACTGCCTTTATTTAAAACAGCCCCCATAAAACATAAAGGAGTGAAGCTCCAGAATTTTCGAATGGTTATTTAAGGTAAATATGTCCAAACTACAGAGACTTCTAAGTGAGTATATTCTTTCCTAAGGAGGTTATAAAATACTGCTCTGCAAGCTTAATTTGCCTTGGCACTCCTGGATATTTTGGTTAATTATCAGAAATTAGCTTGAGGGAAAGATTAATCTCTTTACTTTAGCCAACACACAACTGGTAGTTTCTAGTTAGTCAACTCCCATGACAGCTTCCCCTACTTCTTATCATTATCAAGAAGAAAAAAAAAAGTGGGAGGCTTATGGGTGAAAGAAAGTCTCCATTATACAATTTAGCTCATTAAGTATCTTGCTTTTGGTTATGAAATGAGATACACTTGAGCAAAAAGTTTCATATTTACTGGGGAGATATTAAGTCTTTGTGGAGAACTTCTGTTTTGTTTCTATGTCAGCCAAAGACAGCATCTTGAAATCAAAGAGAAAAGGAAAAGAAATAGGAGTGCAATTATCAGATTTTATCTGTTGTTTTTATGTGCCATAGAGTTGCAACTGAGTATCAGCTGACCCTCCAGAAGGTTTTCAGGGCATGACATCTGTTCCTCGTGGAGTATCTGGTGGATTTGAACCATGTGCCTTTGTGTTATTAACAGTACAACTCTTTACCAGTCGGGCATCAGAGCTCCTTGAATTTTATCTACTGAGACTTAGACTTATGACTTTGTATGAGAAAAATGGATATCTGGGAACCTCTTTCCTTCCATGGATTATGGAGGCTACTCAGACAAGAAGACAGGTATAACTATATGACATTAGTATACACTGTTCATCTCTACAAAACTCTCTCTCATCATTGGTATTTTGCCAGATTAAATAAGATTTCTTGTTTGGTTGGTTTTAGCTCTGTTTTCCCTGAAGAGAAAAAAAAATAATAGAAAGACAGCTCCATCTAAACCAAAGAGTAGCATTTTCTGGAGAAATTCAGATTATATATTTTTTTGAAGGAAAGTAAATCTATTATAGGTAATTTTTTCAGAAGGAAAGGGACATTTATTACTGATCATGATACTCTTCTCTGAATATCTGCTGACAAGGATGCAAGGCAATTTGAGCTATAAAAGACCTTAGAAAATCCACACAAAGCACTGCCTATCATCTCTTTTGTACGCATCTATCAATCTTGTAGTCTCATTAGACCTCAATCCAAAAACAATGTCTTGATCTCAGTGCAAGTTGACTCCATAGTTTCCATGATCTACCTTCTCCCCGTCTGCTGTTATAACAATGATTTTCCCTGCTTTTAATGCATCCCACAATACAAATTACTTGGCTTTTGCCCCATTGCTCCAAATTCAAACACTACATTTTTAAGAATGTTCAAATACCTAGGTTTAAAACAAATTATTTAAGAATTGTACCTATGTTTCATTACACTCAAAGGGTACTTTTTAGGTATCTGTGTCTAAAGAAATAATGTGTCAAATGACTTTAACATCTATTCAAATATCTATTCTCAAATCTTACTTTCTCCAAACCAATCTTCCCTCTCTTACTCATGTATGCAATATTGCTGTTTTTGCTTGGTACCATGAAGTCAACTACAACTCAGAGCAACTCTACAATAATACAATAGTAATCCTTAATCTCTATTTGTGAGGTGTCCTCTTTTGAGTATATTTCATTTTCATCTTGTTGTTGTTGTTATATGCCGTCGAGTCGCTTGTGACTCATAGCAACCCTATGCACAACAGCCCTAAACTCTGCTCTGTCCTGTGCCAATTGCACTGTCTCTGACCCACCCATCCTGATTATCCCAGGCACCGAATCAATCCACCTCATAGAGGGTCTTCCCCTCCTGCGCTGTCCCTCCATTCTACCAAGCATGATGTCCCTCTCCAAGGACGAGTCTCTCCTCACAACATGTCCAAAGTATGTTAGGCTGAGCCTCAGAATCCTTGCCTCCAAGGAGCTATCCGCTTTAACCCTTTCCAGAATGCATCGGTTTGTTTTCCTATGAGTCCATGGTACTCTCAGTACTCTTCTCCAGCATCACAGACAGCTCAAAGGCATCAATTCTCCTTCTATCCTCCTTAGTCATTGCCCAACTCCCTGATGCATAACAAGTGATTGCAAAGATCATGTCCCGTATCAGGTGCACCTTAGTCTCCAGAGAGACACCACTGCTCTTCAGTACTTTGGAGAGGTCCCTAACAGCAGACTTTCCCATGGCAATGCACCTTTTAATTTCCTGGCTACTGGTGCCGAGAGTGTTGACTGTGGAGCCAACCAGACTAAAAGCTGTGAACAATCTTAATCTCTTCACCATCCATCCTGATGCTGCCAATTGGCCCAGTGGGGAGAATCTTTGTCTCCTTGACATTGAACCTCAATCCATATTGAGGATTGCCTATTCAACCTGAAGATCCAAACTACTCACGTCACTTCTCATCTGGTAGTTAGGTGCCTTCAAGTAATCTTCAACTCACATGTCCCACATACATTGTCCAGCTTGAACTATCTCAACAGTCATTATTGCGTTTGAGCCTGATGATAGAGCCATGTGTCATTCCAGCTTGCTGAAGGTCTTCCCTTTTCTTGCTGACTTTCTACTTTACATACTATACTTCCATCCTTTCTCTATTTTTACGAGAACTTCTATAATTTTTTTCTATACTATTTACCACTTTCTAATTCATATAAAAGTATAATCTGTGTTATCGTACTAATACCATATATTTTTAGAAAATTTGTTTTTGTGTATATTCTTTCTACAATTAAGAAATTTATTGTGTAAGCAGAATTATTTATTCCTTCTCACTATCTCTTAGGAACACCAACTGCTTCTCACGGAGGAAATTTTCAAGAAATATTTGTATTAGTCAATGTTTATACTTGAAAGAACCATATACAAAAGCAAGTCGGAGGGTAAGAAATTTAGAGTTCTTTTATTGGAGGATGTGTTTGAGTTTATTGTTTTTTGTTGAGTGAGTCCATCTCTGTAGGGTGGAATACAAGTGAAATGTAGAAGTTCAATTGTGTTCAAATAATTATATGTCTGTAAGAAGGTATGATGCTTGGGGTGTGGGATGATGCCAGTGAAGTCAGTAATTTTATAAGCGAAATAAGATCTCTGAAGTGTAACTGAGCTTTGGAGATAATTTGTTTGTCTTTTAGATGACAATTACACATTAAAATAGGCAACATATTATAACTGTTGTAATGACTTCATTCTTTGTAAGTCATATGGACACCGGAAGACTGGTTTAATGAACTTGCATCAGAAACTGACTGTGTTTTAGGATTGGAAGGAAGTCTGATGTTTCACATTTTTCTATTTCTCAGTTTTGTGTTTTGTTGGGGTTTTTTTGTTGTGGTTTGGTTTCTTTCAAAATTACAATTGCCTTTTCAGGCTGACTTATTGAAATAACCCTGTCCTCATTCGCCTCTTCACACACAAAATAACCCCACATAACAAATAAAAATCTAAAAATTCATGTACTAGGTCAGCTGACTAGCACACATTCATAAGAGATGCGATATTGTATTTGCACTATTTGCCACGGATTTTAGAAATCACAAACAACATATCTGCATTTAGATTAAGAAAAAATTGGAGCCCTTTCTATTCCCATAAGAATAATTATGGAAATTAAAGATAGAATTACTTAGGTCATGAAAGAAAAGTTCCTTTATATTAAAAAAAAACAAAACAACAAATTATATGACTAAATCACATTCGGAGAAGTTTTGAATTTTGCATAAATAGTAAACAAATTACAAATAACACCATCTCAATATTCTACTGCTCAGATGACTTCTCTAGCTTATCACTTTAATCATTGATGACTTTTATATGGATTATGCAAGGTCAATGGAGTTACTACAAGCTCATCATTGAAAAGCAATGTGCAACACTTATTGTGTACTTAATTCAGAAATGGCTGAAAACTGCAGATAGAAAACTAGCTAAAATACTATTAACAGAATACTTATTAAAAATATTGGTGGAGGTGAGGCTGAGGAATTGAAATACACTGATACCTTAAGTGTCATTCTTTAAGTAAATTAATGACTTTACAGCAGTTACTGATAGTCAAACACTGTGGTACAATTGGCTGTGAAACTTTAAAGAACCCAGTCATGTCTCAACATGATTTACATAAGTACACAGCAGGTGTTTGAGTTTGTTTTCTATTGTTTTGCAGCCACAATTCGGAGCATAATTGGAGCCTTGGTTTCAGTCAATTTGTTTTGTTTTCTTTTATAAAAATTTAACTCTTACATTAAAAAAGAAAAGACTGGCTATAACCTTGGTGAGTCCTTCTGAAAGTTTCTCCAATCATATGTATCCTTATTTTATGTAAGCAAATGAATGGACATCATATCAGAAACTTAAACTTCCTTTGAGAGCTAGTGTTACAGCTTAGCTTTCTACCCAACATCTAAAAGAGCAAAGGCAGATAAGCCTTTGGAATATTCCTGATTACCTGGAGTTGATTTGTTTAAAAGTAATATCATTTTCCATATGGATAACCTGAAAATCCTACTGAAGTGTGACAGGCAGTTCATCCTATTATTTTACACACCATTCTACACACAACACCAATGAAGTCGGGGCTGGAATTGTCATTTGTATGTGAGTTGCCATTATATATACAAGAGCCTGAGGCTCAAGCACAGGAAGTGAGCATTCTACACTAAGTAGCAAAACTGGGCTACTGATACTTTTTGCTACGTGTTGTTACTCGTAATGACCTTATGAAGAATAGCTCTGAAACTTACCCTATTCTGTGTCAAGGTCACTGTCTATGGCGCACCTGACTCCATTGCCACAAGCTGTTGTGAGAATCCATCTCATCCAAGGTCTTCCTCTCCTGTGCTAACCCCCCAGCCTACCAAGCATGATATCCTTTTCCAAGGCTTCATCATAGATTTTTCTGGCAACATGTCCAATTTATGTGAGACAGAGTTTACACTAAAGCTGAATTATTTCACGTAGAGCTTGCTGTAGCTCCAGATAAATAAAGAAATGAAATCTCTCTTCTACCTGACAAATCTCGTTAACAGCAATATGTTCTGTAAATTCAGTATTGATTGCCTGGGATATTTAGAAGTATTAAGGTGCATCTGATATAGGACATGGTCTTTGCAATCACTTGTTATGCGTCAGAGAGTTGGACAATGACTAGGGAGGATAGAAGGAGAATTGATGCCTTTGAGCTGTGGTAATGGAGAAGAGTATTGAGGGTACCATGGACTGCTAAGAAAACAAACAGATTCTTCCCAGAGAGGGTTAAACCAGGCTGCTCCTTGGAGGGAAAAAATCTAAGACTTCGTCTGACATGCTTCTGTCATGTTGTAAGGAGACTGGTCCTTGGAGAAAGCCATCATGCTTGGGAGGGTGGAGGGCAGGTGCAGGAGGGGAAGGCCCTCTAGGAGATGGATTGATTCAGTGACTGGGGTAATTGGGATGAGTGTGTCAGAGACAATGAGATTGACACAGGACAGAACAGAGCTTAGGGCTGTTGTACATAGGGTCGCTATGAGTCGCAAGCGACTCAACAGCACATAACAACAACGACAAGGAAAACAATGTTGGGTTTTTTTGTGGATTGATGTTTGTGGGGTTTTTTGGTTTTGGGGTTTTTTGTTTGTTTGTTTGGTTGGTTGGGTTTTTTTTAGTCTTCAAAAAAAGTCAGAGGAGGGGAAAATTGTCTGATCTTTAAAAGGACTCATTCAACTCATGTGTAGTACCATTTCTGCCAGGAGGAAGGACAAACTACCACTTTGCCACATTTTGGTGCTGTACAGTTTGCAGTATAATGCCAGGAGTGTAACAGGTCAATTTCAGAACTATTATTAATGAAATTTCATTTTTGTAGCATTTACTCTATTCCAGGTGGTGGATGTGGTAAACCTGCTCAATGATCGATCTGGGTGAAAATGTGAGCTGGAAAAGGAAAGTCTCTAAAATCTCAGTCTCCACGTGAGTAAAATGGAAATACATACAATAAAGATATGAATGTGCGGTACACAGAAAATAGTCCGTCAACAACATTTATTAACTCCTTAATCAATACAAAAACTCTCAGTGGGAGGAAATGATCAGTAAGGCTTAACAAGCACATTCAGCTGCGA
>NW_006399892.1:5174864-5300018 GCF_000299155.1 Elephantulus edwardii | reverse complement strand
CACTCTGCAACCCTCATTGCATACTCCTACGATAAAAATAATGCCCTAAAATATAATACTTTTAGACTATTCTCTCCCCCATAGATTTCGAGGTATATTTTTTTAGTGTAGGAGCTGTTGCAAGCCTGGAAGCAGGAGCGGCATCCACTTCCGAAATGCCTTGCCTCCAGAAACTCTATGTATGAACAGTGCTCAGGCCGTTCGTTCATATGGTTACTATGAGTCATCTACGACTCGACGGCAACTAAAAATAACAACAACAGGTGCTGTTGAGTTTATTCAACTCATAGCTACGCCATGCACACAGATCAAAATCATAACTTATCCTGTGATACCCTCACAATCCTTACCACTCTTAAGCTTATTTCTGTACTCACCTTGTTAATCCATTTCTTTGAGAGTGTTTCTCTCTTTCACTGACCCTCATTTATTCCCAATATAATGTCTTTTTCCGAGAACTTGTTCCTCCTGACAACATGAAAAAAGTACAATATGATGACATTTTACCATCCTTGTCGCCAAAGAACAACTAGTTCATGGCATATGTTATAGTTGCTAAGTGCGGTTAAGGCAAAGATGACTCATAGTGACCATATGAACAAACCGCCTGAGCACTGTTCAATCTGAACTCTGTCCTATCCTGTGCCATGCTTATCATCCTTGACACACTTAAGTCGTGTGCAGCAGACACTTTATCAATCCATTTCATTCGCTGACCCTCCACCTTTCTGAGCATGCGGTCCCTTTCCAAGGAATATATGTCTTCTAGCAACATATTCTTCTAGAATACGTGAGACCAAGCATTACTATTTTTGCCTCCAAATGACATTCTGATCACGCTTTCTCAAAGACATATCTGTCTGTTCATTTGTAGTCCATGGGATATTCAGTACTCATTTCCAGCACTAACACTTAAATGCATTGACTCTTCTCTCATTCTAATTCACTATCCAATTCTCAGTTGCAAACTAAGTTATTAGAAAGACTGTGGCTTGAATCAGGTGCCCCTTTGTCTTTAAACTGACATAATTCCTCTTCAGACTTTGATCAGATCCCTAAAAGTGGATTTTCCCTATAAGGTGAGCCTGATCCAAGTCACGGTCTTCTTAATTACCTCTTATGGATCAGAGAGCTGGACAGTGACCCAAGAGGACAGAAGAGGAAGAATTGATGTGCTGAGTTGTGGTGCTGGAGAAGAGTATTGAACTGCCAAGAGAACTAACAGGTCTGTCCTGGAGAGAGTGAAACCAAGCTATTTCTTGGAGGCACGGATTTTGAGGCTCCATTTGACATACTTTGGGCATGTTGCCAGGAGGGACCACTCCTTGGACAAGTACATCCTGTATGCAATGGTGGAGAGACAGCAGAGGAAAGAAAGACTCTGGATGAGATGGATTAACACAATAATTGGGATAATGAAGGCTAGAGCAGAGTCTACAGCTATTGTGCATAAAGTCACTATGAGTCGTGGTCAATTCGACATCACATAACAACAACATGTATCTCCTACTCTTCTGACTGCTTGAGGTCCAAAGACGTTCACTGTAGATTCAAGCAAAATTAATTGTTGACAATTTAAATCTTATAGGAGATGATATTTGAGCCCCAATCTGTTTAAGTCCATAGTCTAAAATTTTAACCAGTAAGTGACCTTATTTGAAAGGAAAAAGATCCAACAACCCCAAAACCTTTACATTTTGTTCTATACCTATTGATTAGAAGAAAAGCATGATAAAATAATATATATTAATTTTTCCGCTGCTGTCAATGTGTCAGTCTACCTGGTTGAGAGTCTTCCTCTCCTTCGCCATCCCTCCACTGTCAGTATGATGATCCTCTCCAATGAATAGCCTCTCCTACCAATATGCCCAAAGTATGTGATATGAAACTTTATCATTTTGTCTCCAAGGAGCACTCTGACTGCACAGTTTTCAAGACATCTCTTTGTTCTTTTAGATAGCCCATGGGCTATTCAGCACTCTCCTCTAGCACCACATTTCAAAAGTATCAATTGTTCTTCTATCATCCTTAGGGAGCTCCAATGATCTAATGGTAAGATCAGCTCTCAGATGTCTAATGTCTACCAAGTAACTGAAAAGACCATGGCCAGAATCAGGCACACCTTAGTCCTTAACCTGACATCATTTCTCCCTAATAATTTAGATGGGTCATTGACTCCAGACTTTCCCAGTGAAATAGGTCTGCTGATCTCCTTAATGCTAGTACCAAGTGTATTGATTGTGGATCCAAGTAAGATGAAGTTATTGCAGTTTCAATCTTTTCTCCATCTATCATGATGTTGTCTATCAGTCCAGTGGCTAGGAATTTTTGTTTTCTTGACATTGAGATGTAAATCTCATAAGTTTGTTGTTGTTTTTATGTGCTGTCGATTGCTACTCATAGCGAACCTAAGTAAAACAGCCCTAAACCCTGCTCTGTCCTGTGTCAATCTCACTGTCTCAAACACACCCACCCGAATTACCCCAGTCACTGAATCAATCCACCTCATAGAGGGTCTTCCCCTCCTGCACTGTCCTTCTACTTTCCCAAGCATGATGTCCCTCTCCAAGGACCTGTCTCTCCTCACAACATGTCCAAAGTATGTCAGACGAAGCCCCAGAATCCTTGCCTCCAAGGAGTAGCCTGGTTTAACCCTCTCTAGGATGGATCTGTTTGTTTTCTTCGCAGTCCATGGTACATTCAATACTCTTCTCCAGCACCACAGCTCAAAGGCGTCAATTCTCCTTCTATCCTCCCTAGTCATTGTCCAACTCTCTGATGCATAACAAGTGATTGCAAAGACCATGGCCTGTATCAGGCGCACCTTAGTCTGCAGAGAGACACCATCGCTCTTGAGTACTTTAGAGAGGTCCCTAACAGCAGAGTTTCCCATCACAATATGTTTTTTTATTTCCTGGCTGCTGGTGCCAAGAGTGTTGACCGTGGAGCCGAGCAAATTGAAGCTGTGAACAATCTCAATCTCTTCACCATCCATCCTGATCCTACCAATTGGTCCAGTGGTGAGAATCTTGTGGCCTAGTATCAAGAAGTTGCGCTGCAATTCCGAAGGCAAGCGGTTCAAATCCACCAGATACGCTGCTAGAGACGGAGGGGGCAGTCGAGTCCCACTCAATGTTACACAACAAGGGGGGCAAAAAAGAGAGCAATTCTACAAATGCTCTTTAGATGCAAAGATGTCTGTAGGGTAATTTTGTTCAAGCTATAGCATTCTGTAAATAGATGTTGTTGTTCTTCTTCTTATGTTCCATAAAGGCAGCTTGGTTTAACCCTCTCTGGGATGAACCTGTTTGTTTTCTTAGCAGTCCATGGTACATTCAATACTTTTATTCAGTACCACAGCTTAAAGGCATCAATTCTCCTTCTATTCTCCCTGGTCATTGTCCAGCTTTCTGATACATAGCAAGTGATTGTAAAATTCATATATATAAGAAAAACAAAAATGAATGCCTTGCAAATGCCGCCCTTCTCCTCCATCACTGTTAGTTTCATATTGCCTGTCTTCTCTCAATGAGCTTCAAACATTCTATCTCACTCAGTTTTGTCAACATTTTTCCCAAGTGGCTTTTTCATCATGTCCTTCTATTCCTGAAAGTTTTATCCGACAAGAATTAACACAGCCTTGGGAACCTTTGAGAAAGAAATAAGACAAAACCAAACTTCTTTTTTCCAAACTTGGAATTTTCCATATAGATGTAGTAATATGAAAGAAGCATGAATGACACATTTGAAAATGTTCAAGGACTCTTTAAGCTTTATATGTTTTTGCTGAGTGGTGACATTAAAAATATTTAACAAACTGGTACTGCAAGGGCGTGGAGGATTCAGAATAAACACTGGCCATAAATAAACCACTAGGTCCCTACTCTGCATTCTGGCATAAAACAGCCTGTCTCTAAAGTTGAAATGACTCTTTGTTCCTGGCACCGCGCTGTAAACAAGCCAGACTCTCAATACATATTCTCAACTGAGCTACATGCAAAGTGTTATAAGGGAAGGAGCAATGATCAATTTACCCAGGATCCTGGAGTGCCCCATAAATTGATAGAAATAGATAATATTTGTGGATTTTTGTTTATAAATAAGTCTTTTCCAAGTAAAGGGAGGAGAAAAATGATATTTTGGACATAAGAAGCAGAGAGATACTAGTTTTTACAAGATTGAGAATACTGGGTTTTTCCTATGAGATTACAAAGTGTTACTTGTTAATGTCTGTTTTCTAACATTTCATGGCAGTTATTTTAACATACCTGGTATTCTTCCTTAGGTTACTCTTCGCCATTGAGTCTGATCCTTAACTGTTGGCTGACCCTCCAGCATGTTTCTGAGAAGTTTTAAAGGCCATGGAGGAGACTGTCCATGTTTCTCCCGAGTTGCCGTTGGTGAAGTCAACCAACAAGAGAGATGCCGTCTCTAGGTCAGCAGTGCAAATCCCCACGGAGTGTGCAAATCCCCATGGAGTATACTGCCAGAGCTCACTCTGGTTTAGGTAAACTCCTCCTGTGTGATTTACTGCCTCTGAAAACCAGCTGGAGGATCAGCTATGGCTCAGTTCCGCCTTGATGGTACACAACAAAAACAATATTACCATTGAGTCAGAGCTATGGCATCACTGACCCTCCAGTGGATTTGGGGAGAATGTAAATAGGCTTAGAGGAGATTGTCCATCTTTGTCCTCTGGAGCTGCTAGGGGATTCTAACCACTTCTAATAACCTAACGAGCTTATCAGGACAACATCCCACAACCACAACTCCTAGATGCATATTAACTAATAATCATTAAAACAAACATTAAAAAATGAAGCTTATTGCTGTTGAATAAACTTTGACTCATGGAAACACCACATGACAAAGTAGGACGACTCTAATACCTAGTATGTGGGCTTTACTTCTTACAGTGGAAGATCTCCAGATCTCTCTCCCACAGAACTGTTACATGGGTGTGAACTAACAACTTCAGGTTGGCAATCTATCATAAAAAGTTTATGCTACTTATTGGTCTTCTAACTGTTAGATAGCTCTTAAGACAGGATTCAAATGTTGGAGAGTAAATTTCAACTATAATCTCAAAATCATTGACATTTAAAAATAAAATACTCTTTGAGGAAAAAAGCATATGGAGTGTTGTGTGTAGATGTTTATGGATGGGAAAAAGAGATTTAGAGATTAAAGCAGATCAATCTTACTGCCACTGTGTTGATTCTAATTCATAGCAACCCTACAGGATAGAATGGAACCAACACATATGGTTCCCATAGTTGTCAATTCTTATAGAAACTACGGTCTATTCACACAAAGGAATACTACGCAGCACTGAAAAACCGGAAACTCATAAAATATTGCACAACATGGATGACCCTGGAGGGCATTAAGCTGAGTGAAATATCTCAATCACAAAAAATCAAATATTGCATAATATCACTGTTAATAAACAAGACTGCCATGGCAGTTGAGGGAAACCTTAAAAAAAGGGGATAAATGATGAACTACGTTGGGACAGATGAAGGAAAGACCTGTTTAAAAGAAATATATGATTACGCATTATTTGTACGACAGCAGTCCAGAATAAAAGGTGCGTAGCAAAGTGGACGGTGGGGAGGGAGTAGGGAAAGGAGGAAATTATGTAATAAGAATGAGTATATATAGATATATAGATGATAGAGAGATACAGATATATACAGATACAGAGAGATAGAGATATCTATATAATGTGTGTGTGTGTGTGTATATATATATATAGTATTTTTCCCTCTCTCTCTCTCTCTCTCTCTCTATATATATATATATATATACATAGATATATAGTTGATCTAGATATATAGATACATCTATATATATGGTTGACTGTCATCAAGTCAAGCATGACTCATAGGGACCCTGTGAACAAAAAAACGTTAAGCCTTTCTATAACTATCATCATTTATCAAAGTTCATAGAGTTTCCAGAGGCATGTTGTTTAGGAAGTGGATATCACTCCTACTTCCAAATATATGTAAGGTTTTTTTAATTTATTTTTTAAAAGAAACAGATTGTCACATTTTTCTTTAAAGGATGAGCTGGTGAATATAAACTACCAGCCTTTTGGTTAACAAAAATTCAGCACTAAATCTACGGCTCCACCAGGGCAAACAAGCAAGACAGAAACAAGAAGATGTCACTCTTGTCCATCCATCATCATGAAACTCCGATCTTAGCTCTAAGGCAGGTTTGTCATGTCTTATTTTATACAACCATGTCACCCTTTCTGTTATAAATGATCACAATATTCTGCTATCAATCTCATGTCCTTCTTCCAATGAACCTTGAGTTTGTAAAAGACAAAGACTTTTGCATCTTACTTAAACATTTTATGTTTCAGCCTTTTCTTTCCAGAACTAAACAGTAGTTTGCACATTAGGTCTACTGGACGTGGATAAATATGTTCTTATTGTGTCTATTTGACTGCCAAAGGCCTAATTTTAATAAAGTCACACAACTAAATTTAATCTCCAGATGGGACCTTCTAAGTGAAAGTTATGGACCTGTGCGTATAGCAGGTATGTTCCCTGGACTCAGAGGATTCTCAGTTGAGTATAAGGATCTGACTGAGATGTCATATGCCATGATACATGTTCTACTAAGTATGTAAAGCAGCTATGCTAGTCCAGTTTGCTCGATTCTGGCAGCAAACCCTGCAACAACAAGCCCAATTGGGGAGAATTCTATAAGGTAAACCACCAAAGATCTGGGGTCAGAGGCTATAAGTGGTTCATTTCCTATATTTGTTCATTCTGTTTTGACAAATTGACTCGAAACAATTGGGTCAGAAAGCCTAGATTTAATAATGGATTTTTAAAATTTTTCTTTTAACTTTTACTGATACTTTAAAAACACTGTGTGTAGCACTGTACTGTCCATTTGCTGTACAGAGATAAACTGTAGTTGCATCATACTAAACACTGTGACACTGATGTGTCAAACGTGATAATGGTTACCCATGGTGGACAGTGTTTGGTGGAGTTCCCAGATTAAAACAAGCTTGCAAGCAGGAGTGGCATCCACTTCCAAAATAGCTTGCCTCTGGAAACTCTATGAACGTGGAAAAACGATAAAAGTTATACAAGTATTCAAGTCTTTCATTCATAGGGTCGCTATGAGTCGTCTACGACTTGACAGTACTTAACAATAACTATGTGTCTAATTACGTCAGAAGAGCCCCCCCTTCTCCCAAAACATAGATGAATGTCTACACAATTCTGAATTTTTATGAGACATGGTATATTTTCTAGAGTACACAGTGCTTATTATTGCAGGGAAAACTTCTTCAGTTTCCGCAGTTGTGTATATTTTCTAGCAATCATAGTCTTTGTCGTTTTCATGCAAAAGCATAAACTATAATTTTAAAAAGATAGGAAAAAATCATAAAGACATCATATGCAGACTATCCAATGAAAAGAATACTATCAACCAACCATAAGAATTGCTTGATTCTAAATGCGTGGGAAATTGCATTTGGGCCAATTTTAGGAAAGATCTATTTCTAGCTATTAGGCTTTTTCATGATTAGTTTTCAAAGTACAGTCTAAAATTACAATTCAAGCAAACAGAAAGCCAAGAGGCGAAAAATCAATTGTGTTTACGGCTTACTTTTTTCCCCCCTCCCTTTTTCAATGCCAATCATTACTTTCTCTTATTGTAATGTAATGTGCTTCTCAGTCACAATTCCTATATGATTTAAAACTATTCCAATTGTATGGAGGACTTTCGGTTTGGGTTGGTTGGTTGGTTGGTTTTCCGCTTTCAATTTATGCATTTTGTTTATATTGGTTAGTTTAAAAGCTTCCACCTTACATAAATATCAAATTTAGATGAGGCAGGATTATGAAAGTTCAGTTCTGTAACTTTACAAACATGGAAGTACTGGTGGACCAGACCACAGACAGATGTACTGTTTATCAAAGACTTTATCTCCTGGGCATGGAACCCACCACTCGCTTGCTCATCTGGAGAAAGATGAGCAGTCTCTTCCTGCGGTGAGTTACAGAGTTAGAAATGTGATGAATGATAACTATGAGTTGGACCCAACCAGAAGACAGTGCATGAACACTGATAAATATGGTCTAATTTAAACATGCATCGTTGTTAGGAAAACCAAGTTGGTTCTAACTCACAACAGTCCTGTGTAAAAGAGAAGGAAAAATTCTACCCTATTTACCCTATCCTCACAATCATGGCTATGTTAGAAGCATTAATTAATTTTCTAGGAGATGTCCAAAAAAGTTTTAATTACAAGTTTCATGATGTTCTGACTTAATGATGTCCTCTCTCTCACACACAATCAAAAATAAAAAGAAATTAATAAATTAAAAGCCGAGGATTTTTGCCTTTGAAGGTAACTTTGATAACCGTAAGTTTTCTTCAGACTTTGAACAACAGCGGTCTGAGGGCAGCATTCACTCTCTATCTACAACAGCCAAGTTTTAATAGAAGATGTCTCCTCCATTTTTTACCCAACTGCTTCTTAAGTATTTGGACTAACGTAGCTGAGATTCTAGATGGGATGTCCTACACTTGTTTAAAAAAAAAAAAATTGAGGCAAAATAAGCTGAAAACAAACAAAAAACCCTCACTTATCTATACCCCATTACTCAAAATGTACTAAAATATATTCTTTCCTTTGATGCTAAAAGAGTCCTCAGCCCTTTTCACTTTCTGAGCAATTACTTTACAATTTGAGGTAAACTTATTAAGACAGTCATTAATTTATTAATATAAACCACCACCACCAAAAAAGATGGCTAAACCTAATAACTATCAAAAACATGATAGGCTAGTATAGTGTTACTATATCCATAACGAGTAATTATAGAAATCATATATATATATATATATATATATATATTTTTTTTTTGTCCTGAATGCCACAATGGAAGAGCACAGAATGAACGTGGTTTTAATTCAACGCAGGCTTAAAGTTCAAATGCGAATTGGAATTCTGACAGGGTAGCTCTTGCTTTGCAATAATATATGCTGATTGGAGAACAGTGCTTTACAATTACTTGGAGAGTTTCTTGCCAGCTCTGACATCTAGCCAGCAGCAGTCAGGGATCCACATGAAAATCCTTTGATTTTAAGCAGCCCTTGTTTTGGAAGGTCTGATGAGTTATAATATTGATGGTCAGAAACAGTGTGGCGTGTTTAACAAGGCCAGGTTTTCTACTTAAATTGTCTTGCGTGCATGGGAAATTAATTATGGTTTAAAAATTCCATTTTAAAAATACATTTTCATACCATGGGGATGTAAATGACCATCATATTTGCTCATGATTACCCAGGATAATTTACCAGAAGCTGGTATACAAATTGTCAAAACATTCCTTTTTCCTCCCCTCACCTAAAACACTTGCCAAAAACCTTAAAAGATTACACAAGTTTTGATGGAAGGAAACGGATGCCAGATCCCAAAAAAAGAAAAAAATATTAAACATGAACAACTCCAGCTACAAGTTTGGCATTTTCTTTTCCCTATTCTTTTCTATAAATGCTGATGTAGAATGTGAAAGATGATTCACCAGAGTGAGATAATACCTCTCATGAGGGATAAATGCTTAAATGTTGAAAATCTTCGTTTTGCATGATGGGTGAGATATGATTTGATACTTGCTCTTATGATTAAATGACAGAATGGCTTTAGGGAAACTCAAAGACTTTAGAAAACATTTTAGGCACGCATACTTAAAAGTAAAGTTATTTTGACAACAGTAATTCATTGTGGCTTTTCTAAGACATAAAAAACAAATTTTCGTTCCCCTCTAAATTAGTCTCCAATATTAAAAATGTCTCTCCACATAACTAGAATAATGAAAGAGGGATTATTTATCTATACATCTGCATGGTTTGGCTGATCCACATTACTTTATCTTCCAGTTGTGAGCAAGGATCATCAAACATAAATTTGCATTTCAGAATATATCTATCATATCTTATTGTCCTATGGACGCACATGTAATTAACATACAAAATGGCTGTGCTTTAAAGACCACCTACTGAATATACCACACAACTATTCCAACTCATATTAGAATATTAACCAACAGAAATTGTTACTGAATTTAAAATGGCTTGATGTAAGCTAATTATCACACATTAATTTCTTACAGAGCAAGATAATGTCTCAGAGCTTTTATGCCCCCCCCAAAAAAGTGTACCAAAAAGGTGAATTATAAAGAAATAAATAAGTTTTCCAGGTAAACTTACTGAAATGAATCTGTGTATTTCTCATTCATATTCTTTGAAAGGAAATTTTAAAGTAACTCTATACTCTGCATAATTGAGAACAGCATTTAAAAATAAAGCAATGTCCTCCTCAGTTGATCTATAAATTGCAGGAAAGGGAAAACATTTTCTAGTTTGCTCATGAATTCCCTGGGTATATGGCAATACATATAAAACAATTTACTCCAGTTTATTATGTGCGGATATCCTGGAACTACCAATTTCATTGTCCAGAGCTCTGAAACTGCCTGTCTTCTACTACTATTTCATGCTGCCCAAGGGAAACAAGAGAAGATGTGCATTTGAGGTCCTCATATGCAAGGATATGAAGAAGGAAATGCAGCAAGTCCCCAAATAAATACAACTAGTGCAGCTGAAGGAGTGTAATACGGCCAGTCATTTCCCCTATGGCAAACTGAAGCTGTGAATGAGACAGTCCCCAAAGAAAAGGGAGGCAGGAGCTCAGGGCAGGCTCAGCTGTACACCATTACTGGGACGAGATAATGTGCCCACAATTTAATGTTAATGCTACATGTATTTATTGGAGACTTATCAGGGGAGAAAGATAAGACATATGTGCTTGAAATGGAAAGATTATATGTTTATGTCTCATGCATTGTGGAAATTCTCCTGGAACATTCCATCAATGTTAAAATATGGTCCCTCTGATACTGCCAGGATCCTTAAGACCCAGAGCAATCTTGTGAATTAAGACTGGTTTGTAGAGCTGAGGAAGGCTTTAACTCACGTCAAATTTTCGTTAGGCTTGAAAAATTATTTTGGAAATGAGAAAATGGTGTAGCTTGCTTGGTTGTGTTCTCTCCTGCTGCCCCCCTTTCTGGCCTTCCATTCTGATCTGGCAGGTGTCATAAATTCTAAAATGCACAGCATATACCACCTTACTCTCTATGAACTGTGAAAAAAAAGCTGGAAAATATCCAGACGCTATATTGTAATGAAGCAAGAAAAAATAAAACCAGCAGATCAAATTATATAAATGCACTCTAGAACCTAGCTTATAACTGAGAACAAAGGAGCGACTCTATGTTAATATTCATTATTAAGTTATATTCATTACCACTATCTTGATAAATATACATATATTATTTGTCTTAAGTAATTATCAAGAGCTGGAATCCCGAGTTCATAATTCTAAGGGTCTCTAATAACCACCAAAGAAATTATATATACAAACACTGAGAGACTAGTATCCAGGAAAAGCTACTTATCGACGTTGAAAGGGATATGAAATCTCCGATGACTTTTAAGCCTCAAAACATATGTTTAGTCAACATATGGCATGATATTTTATACTCACAGGCCTTATTTCTGATTGACTAGATTTTGGCCAAATGCCAGAAGAATCCGAGTCAGCCCCTATTATATCTTACCACTTATAGTTACCACTAGCAAAGGTTTGAGTTTCATTTAATAGTTTCAGTAGTATCCAAAAGGGATACCTTTTCTGTATTTTTCACCTTGACAACAGCAATAATGACCTTTACTTCACACATTTCCCCTGATTGCTAAATACCTTAAATGTAACTGGTAAGAGGACCGTGGCTGATTAGAACACTCACAATAATGACACTTGGTTTGCAAGTTTATTCTCTTCAAGGTGGAAGCCCAGCTGAGATGTTGTCACCTCAGCAGAAATAATAAATGAGCTGGACACTTACCAAGATAAATATTAATATAAACCCTAGTCTCCTTACTACAGTCTCAAAATTTTAAACACATCATATCCTTCCACTATTTGGAATCATACACACACATGCACTAGTGCAAAATGCAAACACACAAGCATACACAAAAACACTGTAGGTTTTAAATAATGTAAAGGTTTACAATTTAAGGAAAGAATTACCTGGCCTGTTCCAAATGAAAAAAGTTTAGCTAACATACTTGTGCAAGCAGATTTGACTCTGAAATAACTTGCCAATTATAATGCCAAAAGTTTTCCCATCATTTCTTCTACTTCCTGTACATCTATCAATTAGAAAGACATCTGCTTATTATGCATATTTTTAGCTGCAGACATTTCTGTTTAAGATCTAAAAGTCTTTCATATATAAGAGGGAATTCAACTTAGAAAAATGTGTTTTCACCAAGAAAAACTTGAGTCATTCCTAAATTATATATGCATTTGTTCAGTGGAATTTTATTTCCCTGTTACCAAGTTCAGAAGAGGTGCAATGAAGAAATGTGTGTGTTGTTTTAAAAAAGAAGAAGGTAAATTTCTAACACTATGAAACAGCTCTGACAGCCTAGTGATAAAAAAGCTTTGCTGCAATCCCAAAGGCAAGTGGTTCAAGTCCACCAGCTGCTCTGCAGAAGAAGGAGGGGCAATCTCCTCCTCTGCAATTAAACTGCTTCTGAACACTCGGCTCTGAGTCAGTTCTGACTCAACAGCACAGAAGATGAAACAGAGGAGGGAGGGAAAATAGTCAGATTCTCAAGAAATGCTTTAATGTTACCAAGGCCAAATTTGAAAAACACTGCATAAGCATATGTCCAAAACAGCAGCAAGTCCCTTATCTGCATCTACTCTGACAGCTAAGAAGGGCTGATAGAATGAAGGTACTGAAAAAGACTAGAGAGTAAGAGTTCAGCAGATCAACAGGTTAGTTTTATGCAAGAACAACAGTTATCAGCTGGTGACACTCATCAGTTGCAATCAATCATAGCTGAACAACAGAAACAAGGTGTTGGTATTGCTTTCAGTAGACTTAAATATGTTTTCATCACAACAAAACTTTGATAAGGTGTTCAGGTTTGTTAGAATATATAATTATAAGCTGCTTGAAATAGTTTGGTGGGTAAGAACATAAATAAAAACATACTTATTTAAGTTCATGTTATCAAGAATATGTTAGTGGCGGTGGTTATTACATTCAAGTCTAATGCATAGTGACTTCATGTGTGCGGAAGAGAAAAATGATCTTTGAGGAGTTAGATCTATGGTCCAAAAGAGTAGGTGCTTTATAAGTGCTCCCTTAAAATCAATGATAAGTGATTGCATTCATTTGGGAAGAGAAGATCTGCTGGGGGAGAAAACAGTCTACCTAGAAGATTTAAATAACTATATATTTACATTTCAATGTCAAATAACAACCATGCCGCTTTTTTCCTCTTAATGCATATACATCAGTCTCTTAGAATATTTTAGGGAATCAGTCCCTAAACCTTTAAATTCTGTAATCAAAGAGAGAGCCTACTCATTTTAACAAATACATCTTCTTTCTCTTTTTCCCAGCTCATAGAACTGTTTTCTCTCATTTATGATCATATTTTATTTTACTTAACATTATAAGAACATGAACATGACGTTTCCATGAGAAGTGGAAGAGAGAACTTCAGCAGGTCAAGTTGTTTTGCTTTAATGACATACAAGGTATTTTCATTGACTCAACATCTCCATCACCAAATTTTCAGTCTCATGTTTGTGATGTGTTGTTGTTGTTATGTGCCATCGAGTCGTTTCCGACTCATAGCGACCCTATGCACAACAGCTCTAAACCCTGCTCTATCCTGCGCCAACCGCACCGTCTCTGACACACCCATCCCGATTACCCCAGTCACCGAATCAATCCATCTCATAGAGGGTCTTCCCCTCCTGCGCTGTCCCTCCACCCTCCCAAGCATGATGTCCCTCTCCAAGGACCCGTCCCTCCTGGCAACATGTCCAAAGTATGTCAGACGAAGCCCCAGAATCCTTGCCTCCAAGGAGCAGCTTGGTTTAATCCTCTCCAAGATGGATCTGTTTGTTTTCCTGGCAGTCCAGGGTACATTCAGTACCCTTCTCCAGCACCACAGCTCAAAAGCATCCACTCTCCTTCTGTCCTCCCTAGTCATTGTCCAACTCTCTGATGCATAACAAGCAATTGCAAATACCATGACCTGTATCAGACGCACCTTAGTCTCCAGAGAGACACTGTTGCTCCTGAGTACATTTGAGAGGTCCCTAACGGCAGACTTTCCCATCGCGATACGCTTTTTGATTTCCTGACTGCTGGTACCAAGAGTGTTAACTGTGGAGCCGAGCAAAGTGAAGCTGTGAACACTCTCAATCTCTTCATCATCCATCCTGACGCTGCCAATTGGTCCAGTGGCGAGAATCTTTGTCTTTTTGACGTTGAGCCTTAGTCCATACTGAAGGCTGCAGTCCTTGACCCTTCGCAGAAAGTGCATGAGGTCCTCCTCAGTTTCAGCAACTGTTTGTGATACTTATTTAAATTTATTTACAAATTATATTTAGACCAACATTTTCTCCAAGACATATATTTCTTTCAGTTCTGAAACCAAGAGTCATATCTCCAATTGCTCTTACAGCATTCTGTAAATAATTTATTCTACTATTTCTCTTTCAGACCTTTTCCTTGAGCCCTGATTAATATTTTCCTAGATGATTATTCCAAAAGATTGCCATGCCAAAGAGGTTCCAAACAAAGAAAGAAATAGGAAGTAATCCTATATTTTCTTTATGCACAAACTGCCTAAATTATCGATGTACTTATAAATAGTACTGTTGGGTGATCTTCTTTTCTTCTTATTGGTAGCAAGTCAAAACTGACTCCATGCTCACTGACCAGTGGGTTTTGAGAGGCTATAAATCACAAAGGAGGTGACTGTCCATCTTTTTTCTTCCTCAAAAATGTTGGTGGATTCAAACTGCTGGCCTTTGGGTTGTCAGTTCAATTCCCTGCTTACTAGCCTACCAGAATTTCTATCAGATGGCCTAGTCACCATAAGTTTCCATTTTCTAACCATTTACTAAAATTCTTTGTCTCGGTCCATATACACAAAAATTCATTTCAGAACTGTAAACTATTTTATAACGTTCGTTACAACATCCTCTATTCCTTCTCTAAATCAACTCCGGTTGTTTGTAGCATGTCTCAACTATATTGAGTGACAGTTGCTTCCATACATTTCTCCATCTTCCCTTACATTGTTCTCTGTCTTTCTTTGCCAAACTATCTGCAAATGTTCCTACGAACCAATGTGAACTGAATGCATTGTCTTAAATTACCACTGTGTAGGCAAGCTAATAGAGTGAATAGAGGTTTTTCAAAATTTATAAATGCTAATTCCAAAGAAGGACTTTGCGTTTCTAGGACTACAGTGCAAGTTAATGTCCTCTTTCATTTAGGATTTGTATTAAATAAAAAGCAAACTCTCAAATGCTGAGTTAAAGTAAAAGACAAAGAATAAGAAAGGATCATCGTTTTCTAAAATGGATGAAGGCATACATTTTTTAGCAGGGTAAAAACTAAGACAAAAGTTACTCTCATTTGCACTTAGAGTTTCTAAGAGTTTCATTGTCAATAATGTAAATTCCTCTATCCACAGCCATTGACACGAAAGCAACCTACAAACACTGTTAAGCCAGTAGGAAAAATTAATATTAACACATTACCTATAAATATAATATTCATGTGACTGTGAAAAGCATATTTTCATATGCTATAGCTATGGTCATTTATAACTTTCTTGTCCCTAAACTCCATAGCAACAACCACTTAGGTTTTCTAATTCAACTTTTTGCTAAAAAGATATAATTCATCCATTAAGACTAAACAATTATCTCTCTGACATTTAGACTTCATAAGACCTGAAAACAGGCTTCAACAATTTAGATCCTCCCAGAAGAGCTGTGGGTGAGCATTAACATTAATGGTAAGTATATTCATTTTCTCCTGGACATAAGAGCCTACTATCTGGTCCTAAAAGCCTTCTGAGGTCCTAACTCTTCTCACTATTTCACAGTTGTTGGAATTGATGGAAAACCTCATAAGCAGTTCCTTACCTCACCTCTGCCTTGCATGCGGACTTCCAAGTTGTAAAACAACCCAGTGGTACATGGAATTTGCTCCAGGACTTAAGAAAAATAAACGACATAATTGAACCTCTACATCTTGTGATTCCTAACCTTTATAATAGACAAATTGCTAGTCAATAGGCCTTTTATTGTAAAAACTACCTTCCTTCTGTAACTTGATTGTTGCCACTATTAGAGCCTCTACCTGGAATATTATTGCTTTTCAATTTTTTACTCATGTACTTTTAACTTGTTAGTTAAATTTGTGTCTTCTAGGCTGCAACACTTCCATGTTACATCTTCAAGGATATGACCATGCATGGCTAAGCACAATTGATAACAGTGCATCTAAATTCCAAAATCAATCTCCATAATAGTCTATGTGTTTCTTATTGCCAAAGGGGCCCTTTAGAGTAGTGAGAGAAGATCTTCACCCTGAAACCCACAGCGTCCCTTTTCAGCAGGAAGTAGCTAAGAGAATATGCCATCCCCTTTTCCTTGTGAATCACAGTGAAGACTCTCTCAAGGAGGAGTGATAGGGAATGTCAGAGTACACACTGACAAAGGATATTAATCAGAACTGGCTTTGACAAGCACTGTGGCAATTGGACAATTAAAACAGACTTTCAAGGGGGGAAAAAAAGAAGACTGAACTGGGGAGGAGGGTAGAGAAAATAGGGCAATAATGAATGAATGAAAACCCCAAATCTCTGTAAATGTTCATTAAAATTAATAAAATTTTTAAAAAACCCTAAATAAAAAAAAACCTGAAAACAGTTCATCATTTTAATTCCTAATAGTATTGTGAGTGTGTGTGTGTTTACACACCCTCGAGCAAACCTTTGAAACTTTGTAATTATAATAAATCCTTCACTGGAGGGGGGTAGAATTTCCTTTTACTAAATTGCTTGTTTTAGAGTCCTTTCAGTTTATGAGCAAAATTCTAAAGCTCAGTCATTCTTCTTATGAATCTTATAAATAAAATACAATTCCAGGTAAAAGTGAAATGTACACAAAGAAATCATCACTGAAATGTCTGAATTATGACAGTTTTGTAAAAAGTTAGAGATTTTTTATACCAAACTGGAGGTGATTCAACACTTTCTTAAAATTTCTGAGCCATCTAATTTTGCTAATCAAGTGCTTTGAGCTTCATGCTATTGCAGTGATAAACTTCTTTCCCCCTTAAAAAAATAAGAAAATGTAACAGACTCTTAAATGATATCTGATATCTCCCTGAAGATCTGTTGCTTTTGTTTATTGGTTACATTAAAATAAAAGGACTAGCAAAAAGAGCAATGATTTGAAAAATACCTAGCACATACAAAATAAATGTTTTTATGAGGGTTTTTTGTTTAAGGTACTTTTCTTTCTTTTTTTTTTTTAAAGCATTCTTAAAGTTCTAATGAACAAAGTAGATTTTTTGTTTTTGCTAGTCATTATTTCAGGGAGCTCTGGTCACCTAGCGGTTAGACTCCTAAATGAATGTGGTTAGAATCTGCCTGCTGCTCTACTGGAGAAGGATGGGTAATCTCCTCTCATGTGATCCACCATTTATGGAACCTGCTGGAGGGCCTGCTCTGGTTTGGTTCCTACATATAATGAGTCCCCTGGGAGCTCTGGAGATGCAGTCCTCCAACTGTTCAATCAGTAACTAAAAGATCTCCTCACCAGTGATGTGAGTACTGGGCATTCACCTCCTCTTATGATTTATGCTCTTGGAAACTCAAAGGAAAGTCACCACTAGTGTCAATGGACTTCACTGCAATGAGTCAGTAAGTGTGAATGCATATAGTATCATTATATAAAAATGGTGTTTTTCAAAAATTCCAACCAAATGCTGCATAATCTAAAAGTGGTATCATGGCTCCTAGGCATTTATTTCAGTTATAAATCATTGTACTATCCAGATTTAACTAATTCAGTTTATTGAAGTATCATTAGAAATTTAAAATACTTTGAGACTAGGACATTGTTACATGCTATTGCTATTTCTTTCTTGAATTATTCTGAATCCTTCTGAAAACTTAAAAAAAGTTTACTAAGAAGTATTTTGTTTCATAAAATATAGATCATTGTCTAAAGTCATTTTTAAAACCTCCAAGTGCAAAGAATTTTGATTATTCATAATTATCCCATGAGGAATAATTGTCATTTTCTGGAGTTCTAGATGTTGTAAAATATAATCATATGGCTTGATTCCTGCTATCTTCTCACTCACTCTAGAGCCAGAAATACTTGGATAGTCTCAAATTTAACAAGATCCAAGAGTTTGCAGTAAAACAAACTGATTTGCTACCTGAAAATTCTTTTACCATCATAAAATTAGAACTTCAGTACTTGGAAAATTTCTTATGGACGTAGAGTAAAGGATACTGAAGAAGAAGAACCTATATATTTATAACACACAACAATGAAGTTATATACATATAACATACAATAGTGCAGTTATATACATATAACATACAACAATGCAGCTACATACATATAATATACAATAATGTAGTCATATACATATAACATACAACAGTTCAGTTATATACATAAAACATACAACAATGTAGTTTTGATAATCTGTTCCGATCAAGAAAAAAAAAACTAACAATTTTTTTGCATTAGAATTACAGAATTTGTTACTACTTTGATATATGGCCATTTTTTCCCCATTATCTTCACAAAATTGTTACCATTTCAAGATGAGATCTGCATGAATTTTTATTTTTTCTAAAACGTTTCCTTTCTTTTATCTGGAACTCCTTGACTTATCATGATGTTATGTTCACTAAGGTTCTCTAGTTCTTATAAATGGTAAATGCGTGGCTACTAAAGGAAAGGTTGGGAGTTTAAGGCCCCCAGAAGCACCACAAAAGGCAGGTCTGACTACTTGCTTCTACAAGGTCACAGTTGTGAAAAACCTATGGAGCAAGTCCACTGTACCATTCATGAGATCATCCTGAGTTGGAATCAACCCTATAGTATCAAACAATATAGTCAACAAAGACATGAAGCCTGAAGATTCTGAGAATTATGCTTGACATAAGTGTCTAAGGACATTTTTCTTCTGTCAGTTAGCTAGCATCTCATTATCATTTGCTAATGTGCCTTTGATAATAATTAGGTTTATAATCAGACGTTCTATTTACTTCATTAATGTTGTTGCCCTGATTACAATGAACATGGAAGCTTAAATAATGGCTGAGTCTTATTAGTGGTTGTGACTGGAAATCTTATGTAACTTGTTCCCCTTTGTTGACTTCAACTCATAGACATGGTATGAACAACATATCTGAAACTTGTCATTTCCTGCATTATCTTCACAATCTCTGATATGTTTGTACCTATTGTATCTGTCACTACGTCAATCCATTCCCTTAAATGACTTTAAATACTTGTTGTTATGTGTCATTGAGTTGCCTGTGACTCACAGAGACAATATGCACACTAGCTGTGAATCCTGTTCTGTTCTGAGACAATTATATCCTCTTGATGTCCTCAGTCACACAAGGATGAGAATAAGATCATATTACACAGCTCCTGAGTTTGAGTTTGAATATGTTTTTGACTGGTTGGACGTCTGGCACAAGTAGCTGGTAGATTACAAAGGATGTTTGTAATGTCAGGCTTTTCAAAGGGACACCAACCTGCATGCCCCTCAAGGAACACAGCAGGCTACAGTTTTTCTGTTTCTATTAAATAAAATTGTTTGTTTGCTTTTCCTTTCCATCTTGCTGATTCAAGATAAGTAGCACATCCAAGGATGCGCAGAAAAGTGTCAACTCACCAAGATAATGTGTTTTGAAATAAGCCGTGGCAGTAATTTTGGTTACTCCTGATACATTACCTTAATAGTTATTCAGGAGGTTTGGAATGGGATCCCAGCTCTCTAACTTAAAAAGGTGGTTTTTCCTAACTTAATCACAAAAAAAGATTTTATATCTTAAAAAACACAATTTCTTCCAGATAGAATAATTTATGGTTCTTTGTGAATGCATCAGGTCATTAAATTTCTTGGGGAAGTCATCTTTATCAAAAATTTTATTACAGCACCTAGAATGCAAGAAAGAGAGAACTTTCTAAAGGAGAATAGAACCTCTAGTTCAAAATTAATGGTTATTCTATAAGTGGAAATTAGTGACTTCCTCTTGTGAAGGTTAGCTTTGTTAAACTAAGAGCATTATGTAAGAGCACTGGACTATAATAGTAGCAAAAAATTAGATGAACAGTAATAAAAATCCCCAAATACGAAATCCAATGAAACATTTGAGTGTTATGTTACAAAATTCCAGTACGGAAATATTATCATTCTATGCCTGATGATTACCATAGAATCACAGATCCTTAGAATTGGCATTCATTTTGTCCAAATTGCTATTTTATGAAGGAATATCTTTAATAAAGACCTTGATAAACTGTCTTAGAGTCTAACTTTCAACATATTCAATAACACAGAGTTTACAACTCAGCCAGTGCTGTGAAGTAGCTTTTTTTTAGCATTTCTTGTGGTAATACATTTTAGCTGTAAATGAAGGGAATTTTTTCTCCTTACACTGACTCCACCCTCAGAAATAACAAAGAATGGATCTGATCCTGGTTCTTTGCCACGTATTGAAGTGTCTTAAATATTTCAAGAGGCCGTCTTTCCCTCACATCATCTTCATGTACACCAAACATTCTTTTGGTTCACATATTCTCAGCACAAAAAAAAAAAAATTGGCACATTCAGAAAGGAAGATGGCAACTTGAAATTATTATAAGCAACAACTTTTTTTTCTATTTCAACGAAAAGTTTTCTTAAAATTTATTTAAAAGCCTGTAGCACAAAAAAAGTAAGTGATCACAGTACTTCATCCCACTGAGAATGAGGCCCCAGATTATTCTTAGGAGAAAGTTCTAGATAAGAAAGGGGGGGGGGAGAATCAACACATGTTAACAATAAAGATTATATTCCTGATGTAGGTCAGTCTCCAAATTTTAAAGATGAAGAAACTACACCCCATGGAGATGAAATATCGTTTAGTTATTGCCAAAGCCAGAACAAACCTCGGTTTTAAAACTCCTACTATTCTATAATAGGCAGGAAATTGGAAGTTATTCTAAAAATGAATTAGTCCAAATCTTTAATTTTAGATGAAGTAAGTGAGGTCTTGAGAGGTTAAGTGATTAATCCATATCTCCTGCTGTTCACCCTTCTCTTTCTACAATACTGCAAGATAGAGTATAAGATAAGAAAGCATAACTTTGTTCATAGTAGATGCCTTCAGTAGCAGTAATGGGCTAAGAAGATTTCCTGTTATTTTACATAAGGGTCTCATGCAAAACCTGAAATCTAAAAGGTACTGCTTTAGGGACTGAACTTAAAAAAAAAAAAAGATTGGTCCAAGTGGTACTACACAATTTACAAAAGTAACATTGAGTGTTATGCAGAGAATTTATGTAGGCACTCGGGTTTGTGAGACTATGAAGGCAAGCACTGTAATTACCATATGGAAGACCTTCATTAAGAATATATAGGTTCATAATATATGAAGCACATTTAAAAATGGAGATGTTGAGTAGGTCAAGGAAAAGTCATGTGGCATAAAACGTGTTCTGTGCCAGCAAATTAATGAAATTTCCCAGGTCTAGGAGAGGCTATATATTCTGCGTAGGCACTCACTGAAAGTCAGATACGCAGGGGCTCTTAGAGAGTTCCATAATGTGCTCATAAATAAAACTCACCAAGGGACATTGACAGCAGTTTGGCAATAAGGAAGAGCCTGCATAAATGGTACATTTATTTTGCAGTAACTTTTCACGTAACTTTTAAAACTCAGCTCTGACAGCCCAGGTTATGCCTGTCTTTCCATCTTATTCCGTTCTATTTGGAGCCCCATGTAACAGACTTTTACATGCGAGTACATATTATTGGTGAATCAAGTCCACAATTTGCATTATAAAGAAAGTAGTTTATAATCTGTTTATCTTCCACTTCTTCTTCTTGTTCTCTACCGTGGAGTCAGAATCAACCCATAGCTGACCTTACAGTGGGTTTTCAGAAGCAATAAATCACACGCACAGGAGACTGTCCATCTTTCTCTTGCGGAGCCCTTAGTGAATTTGAACCATTTACCTTCGGGTTGGCAGCATAATTCTTCACATCAAAGCCACATGTTCTCCGTTTGTTTAATGCCAAGTTTGTTAGAATAGGGATGGACTACTTGGGCAAAGATTCCTCACATACAATCAATTCAAAGAAACAGAAAATATAGTGTAAAATCTGTCCATTCTTTTACCTTTATTAACTAATTTTCAGGTTTTTTTACTTATTAATTTTCATGTGTCTTCAGTCCTTTTTTTATAAAAAAATTTCATTTGTTTCATTTACATTATATGTTAGACACCTTGTATGGTATAGGCTGTGGAGTCTTGGTGTGTATACTATTTAATAAACCACACCATTATTATACACAAAACCATATTAAATTCATAGGCAGTTTTAAAGTGTATTTTTTCCTCCAAAGCATTTAAATAGATTTTCAAAATTCTTCAAATCGATCCAATGGAAGACTAAAATTGGTCAATCCTGTCATGATTTCTTCCTTTTGTGAAAGCAACTGTACATTAAAATCTAGATAATAAGAATGCTATAAGTGCTGCCAACCACATAGCATAGAACAATTAGTAAGACTGGAACTATAAACTGGGAAAATAGACACAAAGGCATTATGATCAAGTGATGAAATTCAGGTTTTGGAAATACTTTCATTTGGAAAAGGAATAGACTTTGCTTTATGCTTCTAAAGGGAAAAGCCAGGATAAAAGGATTCAGGTTACAGGAAGGCAGGCTGTGGCTCAGTGTAAGGAAAAGTTGAGAAGTTAAAGATGTCCCAGGATAGAGTGAGCTACTTCTGAATTTCCTGTCACTGGAGCTGTTCAAGCAGAGTCAAGTGATTCTTGGCATGTACAATCTAAGATTTGATTGGCTGACCGATAATCTCTTCACCAACTCTTAAAATTCCCTGACAAAGTCAGCAAACATTTATTCTGTGCTCCAGGCACTGCACATAAAGACAAATACATATGAAATGATCTTTAAAATTGTAGAAGTGACAGATTACTTAATTTTATGATTTACGGTGACATATGTCCTAATTTTCAAAAAGCGCTGTCTCAGTCACGATGAGTAAGCAAATCCTTCATAGTTCCATGTACAAAGCTCCAAACTGATAATGCTCAGCCCTTAGCTTGCTCTTCAAATCACCATTTGCACACATGCGTACACACACACACACACACACACACACACACACGCACACACTCGCCTGGAGAAATGTAGCTTACACAAATCAGTATAGCTTAACTTCCTTCTACCTATCTCACCTGAAAGGTTTTTATAAAAATAAGAAGTAAGCTCATAAATAAAATTCTTTTCCCCTACCTGCATTGATTTTTTTGCTCCCAGATTTATGTCCTATTCTTTTATAGTCCTCTCCGGGTCCAAAGTTTGCAACGATATGTTTCTTTTCGTTTTTTATTGCTCTTCAATTTATTCATTTTTCCAACATTTTTTTTGTTACTTTTGGCATTTTTTTTAAAAAAAGAGACCCCCCCCCATTTTTTTTATTGCTGCCTTTACTTTGGCTATTCTTGTTTGCCTTTAATGATAAATGCATAAGAAAACTCTCATCTTACTTATATGTTGTTTTTCCCCCCTCTCATTTTCCTACAATGTGAAAAGATTCAATCTGATTCTCTGTTTTCTTTTCATTCTATCTTTAGAATAATTTGGTAAAATGTCTTCTTTTCATTCAAGATATATAAGCATTCCTGTTCTCCATTTCTCATCACACACACACACACAAACACACACACACACATCTCTCTGAAAAACCTGAACTCTCCAGACCCGCAAGTAAGTGTTCAAGGGGCTGTCAATTGCCCAGAGGAGATTGCCCATCTGTGTCCTGCGGAGCTTCAGGATGATTCAAATCGTCAGAGAAGCGTCGCCTTTGGGTTAGCTGCACAACTCCCTCAAAAGTACCCACCTCTCCCTCTGTAATATTGTCTATTTACTTAGTGCTTACTCACAAGTCCTAAACTTACGGGGACAATATTCAAATCTTTCTTAGGAGAAAATGCATAGTTATTCCTGTAATGACTAACGGTCTGATAACACTACCTCAAGAAAAGAAAAACTGAAAAGTAAAAAAAGGAACAGGAAAAAGGATGGTGAAACGATGGGTATAAAGGGCACAAAAACCTCTTCCGATGAAAAATCTGGTTGTTTGCTAACCATTCATCGTGTATCCAACATTCTGTAAGCTGTAAACACTGAAGAGTTCATAAAAGGATAAGATGGAATCATGTTCGCTAGTTATCAGGTCATCCTGTCTATTAGGAAGACGGAGGTCTAAGCATTCTGACGTACACAAGAGTATACAAATTGCCTAAAGTGGGCCATGCTTTTTAAAGCTTGCCGTGCTTCCCCAAACAAAGCCAGGGTTCTCCCTGAGTTCCTCAAACACACTGACCCCGTCTCCTCCTTTACGAACACATGCTTCTTGGGAGTGCTATTCCTTTGTGAGTGTATGTTAAAACAATAGAGGTACAGTCATAATCATTCTGCTAGACACACAATACAATCTTGGCAAAATTTTGCTAAAATTATTTTTGTTGGAAGTCTGACAAACAGGTGTGAGAAAAGATTCAATACACAGGGGACCCAACGGTACTAAAACCTGTGGACATGATAGATCATAACCAATATGGAACTTGTGAAGACAAGAGCATAGGGTACATCTAAACTAAGACTATAACATGAAGATTAGAAATATGTGTGAAAGTTTAATCATTAAGTGCAACAAGGAATTTCAGAGACTTATCTGATGATATTGTTGCTGTTATACACCTTTGAGTCATAACAGACCTATAGCTCATCTTCCAGGGGGTTTTCAGAGGCAGTTTATCACATTGGAGAGATTCCCTGTCTTTCTCCCTTGGAGCAGCCGGTGGATTTGAACTGTGTGCCTTCAGGACTGCAGCACAGGTCCTTACCAATAGGCCACCAGAGCTCTATGCTGAGAAGTGTGCATTTCCAAGTGAATTTCTGAGCCAACTTAAATATTCAGCCCTTTTCAAGTTTCCCCAGTTGCCAACTTACAATGGGCCAATAGAATTTGACTGAACTGAGCGTTTAAACTTCAGCGATAGTGCATATACAACACACTAGCTTTCTCTGTGTACATAAGCGACTCTTAATTCTGCTGCCATTTTAAAGAATAACATCATAATCCAGCCACACACATGGACACTTTAAGGTGCACTCCCTTTTATTTTTTTTCCCCTTCTTTAAACACACCTGCCAATAATCTCTCTAGCCCAAAGCTAATGTTTGAGGCATATGTCTCAACAAACCTCATTGACTCAGAGTGCTGAAAGTAGAACCTGGCAGCCTCGAGCAAGCTCATGCAGGAACCAGGGGAACCAGTTCTACGAGCTGAAAGGAAATTAAGAAGGCAGCTGTTTCCCAGCGATGACTAAGTTTCCGTGTTTGACCAGTTATGGCTCTCATGGAGTCTGAGCCCCTGAGGACTTGTTCCTTTCAAAGTGTACCACCCTGCGTGAAGGTCATATTTGGACTGTAGAGCACTATGAGGACCTTCATTTTCCTCAAATGTCACCACCTGAGGTGGCCAAAGACACACTTGCGATAAGTTATTAGTAAACATTCATCACACATGTGTGGATGGCATAGCTTGGCAGAATACTTCGGTTAGTCTGAATGGGCTTATGCTTTAGTTCCTATAGTCAGGTCAGTAGGTATTATAACTAATGTGCACACAATTCTGTGCAGTGTGTTTGGAAAGGCAAATGGTATAATCATTACATTTGGACACAAAATAATCTTAGCTTAAATTTTTCAAGGTATATTATATAGAGAACAATATATTGCTGAAGAATTAATTACATAATATAGCATGTTGTGGAGACTGAAAAGGACATACTTCTACATACAAGTTTGATTACTTTCCTGTATAATATTTGGTTGAAAAAAAATCACATAGAACCCTTAATCTGAGAATTTTATCATCCATTCCCCTGCAATTTGCACATGAAAAAATCAAACCTACAATTGTGTAGGGAATTCTGAAATGCATAACAAGGTGAAATTACAATGCAAATAGGCTGAAGGTGAACAATTTCTCACTAGCAGTAGGTCCAGTGTGGTGGATAAGTGCTCTGTGTGAAATGCGGGGAAGACAGACTCTTATTGGAGAATGCAGAGAAGGGACCGCTACCCTGCTTCATGAGAACCGCCATACCTGTTGATTAATGGAGAGGCCTTAACAGCACTCTTCTTCCATGCGTCTTGCCATGAGGAAAGGGAAGGAAGGGAAAGGTAGTGATGGCAGCAACACCTGGGGAAGGGAGATGGGGAAATATGTAAAGGGAAAATCAGCAGTCCCTACAAGGTGTGCATCCACAGACCTTGCCAATAAACAATTTGCAAAAACTTTGTTTATTTTTTTAAAAATCTAGACAAAATTTAAAGGTGATCTTAAAAAAAATAGCTTGAACAGTGTTAACTTTCATTTTCACAATTATAATTCTCTAACTATAATCCAAGGATTCATGGGGCTGCTACACATACAGAGCTAAACCATTTTACTTTTTGGGGAAAAAAAAACCTCTTGTTTTTAACTAGATGGGCTACAGTCAAGTATGTCTTTGATATAATGACAGAGATTTTTTTTAAAGCAATAGTTCTTTTTTATAGTGGTGTTGATATGTGCCATCAAGTTGAAACTAATTCATAGCTGACCTTGCTGTGGGTTTTCAAAGGCAGTGAATCACAGGGGAGGAGACGGTCCGTGTTTCTCCTCTAGAGCATCTGGTAGATTTGAATCAAGGGCCTCTGAATCAGCAGTACAGCCCCTCACTGCTAAACCACCAGAGCTCCTTTAAAAAAAGAAAAAGAACAATAAACATACATTTATTGTTCTTCAACACACAGTAGGGTCATCATGACCTTATTCTGTGTTAACCTAGTTGAGATATAACTGGCTTACAATGTACATTCTTTTTTTTTCTCTTCTGAAGGACACATAACTTTAAAAAGAGCTGACATAAATAGAAACGTATTTTAGCAGACTTCTTACATACTATTGATAGTGATAGAATTATTAAAATTTGTAGCAAAAAAACACCAGTATGCTTTATTTATATGCTTGCGGACATAGTATAATCTGACTGTGTGCAATTTTTGCAAAGTAAATGCAGAAAGCAATGAAATGAAAATGTTTACTAAAGAGATTACGATAACAGTCAAACTGTGTAAACAGCAATAACGAAAAATATTTTAGTAATGTTCATACATGAGATTATACTGCACCTAAAAGGCAAACACGACTAGCAAAGTTATCTTTAGTAGC
Source organism: Elephantulus edwardii (assembly GCF_000299155.1). Lineage (NCBI taxonomy): Eukaryota > Metazoa > Chordata > Mammalia > Macroscelidea > Macroscelididae > Elephantulus > Elephantulus edwardii. Next base: position 5,272,514 of record NW_006399892.1, on the reverse strand, counting down.
TGCTTTTAAAGAAAATTTTAACTTATGTTTATACTTAAATATAAATGAGATGAGAAATGTTACTTTTAAAGTTGTTATTTAGAAGAATGTTTTATACATGGTGGAATCAACTTGTAAAACATATCTTGTTTTATTACAGAGGAAAAATAATTTTAAAAATTAAAAAAGAGATAATTAGCTTTCCTTGGTGGAAAAAGTGATTCTTTATACAAAAATGTGTCTCAGTGTATTAGTTACAAAAGGGCTGCCTCAGCTCCTAGTTGATTTTCCCCTTCCCTGGAGACAGAAATTTTGGGGAATACATGTTTGCATTCTTGTTTCTGAGTGTGATCATGGCTTTTAATCCTAATATTTAGAAATGCAGCTGTAAGAAAGATCTTTGGGGTTTGGAGCAAGATAATCTCTTTGGTTTTGCCTTAATCCTGTTTAGACAGGGTGCCTCGAGATGTTCCCTTTTCTCAACTCTTCTGGTCTTTGACACACTACTTGCTGTTAGCCATTATCTCTGTTTAAGATAACAAGATCCACCTAACGTGTAGCAAGAGTGTTAGTCAGCCCTGGAGTTGAGAAATTTGGAAAGTAATTGCTTAGCGTAAGAGATTAATAAAAATATTTCCAAAACCAAGTGTAGTATTTGAAAAATATTTCCAAAGCCTTTTGAGTTCAACAGAACAAACTCTAGATTAAATAATAAACTTAAATTTTACCAGATATGATTGAACGTGTTGATTTTTAGCTCTATTTTTACTCTTCTGTTTTAGGGTTTTGTCCTTAAATAAAAAGAAGTGGGGGGGAACCCCTCACGAATTATGCCCCAAATAACACTGAAGAGTTAATAATCCCTCTAAAATACAAATTTATTTATTTTAGAAATATAAAAGTCTTGTTGTTGGTGGTGGTGGTGGTGTTTTTTTTTTCTTGTAAGTTTCATTTTACTAAATGTGACTGAAGCAGACACCGTGGTGATTAAAGACTTTAGCCAAGATGGCTTAGACAGACTTCTGGCCCACCAAGATCTCCAACACAACAGCTGGGTACCAAAGGACTATCCTGAAGGAATGGTACAAATGAAAGAACTTAAGTGGGTATTTTGGTACAACTTATAGAAAAGGTAAAATAAACAAGCCGTGCAGGTGGCCTGGTAGTGGCTGGGGGGAAGCAGGGCTAAAGCTTCGCTCAGCTCTCGCCTTCGCTGTCTCCCAGGGTGCGCTCGTCAAAGAGGTCCTCGGCCAGGCCCATCGTGCACAAGTTGGTTACGTAGTCACCCAGTTGTTTGATGGATTTCACCTGCTCATACAGGTAATGAGTCTCAATGAAGTCACACAGATGAGGGTCGTTCTGGTCATCAGCCAGTCTGTGTAGTTCCGGTAGGGACTGATTCACACTTTTCTCCAAGCGCAGAGCACACTCCATTGCATTCACCCTGCTCTCTCGGTCACCCCGGTCTGGTTTCTTGACGTCCTGGAGGAAGATGCGGCCGCCTCGCTGGTTCTGCAGTTTCATCAGTTTCTCGGTGTGCTCCCTCTCCTCTGGGATTGGTGGAGAAAAGATTTGGCAAAATTCTTCAAAGCCACATCATCACGGTCCAAGTAGTAAGACATGGCCAGGTAGACTTGGAGGTGTAGAGCTCCAGGTGGATCTGGAGGTGGATGGTGGCCTCCGAGTCCTGGTTGTAGTTCTGGCACCTGCAAAGGGGACGCGGTCATGGCAGCAGCCGCGCGGCGCTGGAGCAGAGGCGAGGACCTTGGGGCGTCAGGGGTGCTGACATGAGGAGGTGGCGGAGGACTGGCTGGAGAGGACCTGCGAGGGAAGACGCGGGCGAGCGCCGGGTTCCCTTCAAGCACTGTTGAAGCAGGAGACCACGGCGACTCTGCGAAGACCGTCTCTAAAGCCTTGCTTTTTTTAAAAAAGTGTGTAACTGAACTTAATTATTCCTATATATAAATAGTCCTAAATCTTGGCACCAGCAATCAGGAAATCAGAAGATGAATTGCTCTCAAAAAATCTGTTGTCAAGGACCTCTCCAGAGTAATGAAAAGCAATGAGGTCAGTCTGGAGTCTAAGGTGTACCTGATCCAGGCCATAGTCTTCACAATTACTTGCTACACATCAGAGAGCTGGACAATGACTAAGGACAACAGAGTAAGAATTGATGCCTTTGAATTGTAGAGCTGGAGAAGAGTCTTGAACATATACCACGGAGTGCCAAGAAAACAAATAGAAGGTGAAACCAAGTTTGTCCTTGGAGGCTAGGATTTTGAAGCTCATAGCACATAACAAAAACAACAGATAATTATTTTGAGATTAGCACTTCGTCTTTTGATGAATCAAATGTGGAAACCTTGGCATATCAAAAATAATATGCATGTTTATTTGGGGCCATATATATGTGGGCAAAATAAAACAACATATCATTATTTATATATATATATATATGTTGTTGTTGTTGTTGTTAGGTGCTGTTGAGTTGCGTGCAACTCATAGAGACCCTCTGAACAAAAGATCTGACCCCTGTTTTATCCTGTGCTATCATACTTCCCAACACACAAGAGCACATTGTGGCAGTCACAGTGTCAATCCACCTGACTGAGGGTCTTCCTCTCCTTGGCTAACCCTCCACCCTTCTCAGCATCACGTCCTTCTTCAAGGAATAGCCCCTCCTAGCAACATACCCAAAGTTTCTATTATCATAATGCATTCATGTGTAGTAAAATTGTCCTTTAATATCAGGAATGGTAAATAATATATTGTTAATATTAGTATGATATAATGTGGCATTTACATTGTAAAAGGGTAAAAAAATAATCAAAAGCATACTTAGGAGAGACTGAAAAAAATAATAAATGCACACAACCATTAAAACAAATGAACAGAAAAATATATCAAGATATGAAAAAATGGAAGCAAAACTCTTAGGAATAGCTAATAGATTAATATTAGAAAAGAAAAGACAGAAGACAACTCAAAAGTCACAGGTTAATATTGGAGGGTAGAAATAGAGGGATGAGAAGGGGGTAGGGGGGTGTTAATCACCTGCCCATCGAATTGTGACAATTTGATGGGCAGGTGGGGAGAAGGAAATGGGAAGGATCTTTTGTGGGGAAAAAAGTATTCAAATTTTGTAAATAAATCAGAGTAATATAAAAAATAAATATTTTTTAAAAAAATTTAATGTTAATCATAGCAGCTATCTATGTATGTTGTTGTTGTTGTTTTCTGTGCCGTCGAGTACAACAGCCCTAAACCCTGCGTTATCACTTGCCAATCTCATTGACTCCGACACACCTATAGCCATTACCCCAGTCACTGAATCAAGCCTTCTCATTGAGGGTCTTCCTCTCCTGCACTGTCCCTCCACCTCCCCAAGCATAACGTCCCTCTCCAAGGACTGGTCCCTCCTTGCAACATGTCCAAAATATGTCAGACCAAGCTTCAGAATCTTCGCCTCCAAGGACCAGTCTGGCTTCACCCTCTCCAGGATGAACTTGTTTGTTCTCCTAGCAGTCCATGGTATATTCAAGACTCTTCTCCAGCACCACAGCTCACAGGCGACAATCATCCCTAGTCATTGTCCAGCTCTCTGAAGCATAGCAAATAATGGCAAAAAACATAGGAGGTTACAATTAAATTAGCAAATTAAAGAGTCCCAAACTGATAAGAATGGAAAATATAATTAATGGATTGAGACAAATTTTAAAAAAAGATTATATTTGAAAGGTTTGTACAAGAGAATAATCTGATGATAATGAGATAAGAAGTTGCTGATGGACAACAACATTAACTACATTTGCACTTGGAAATGATGAAAAAAGGAAAGGTGACCCTTACAACCTGTGAAGTAAATGGAGAGACAGCATGTGGACCTTATTGAGTAGTATTATCAATAAAGAGTTTAAAGCAAGATTAATTTTCTCAATGGATAGAAATTTTCATATAGTTGAAAAACAAGAATAGAAAGAGAATAATATTTTTTGTTTTGTTTTTTTAATTGGCTTTCAAGTTGTTTCTGACTCATTAGCCAATGAAAACCTTCTAAGTCATAAAAGAATGGTTTCCAATATAATGCAGAAAGATGAGTACCTATTATTAGAAGACACTTTTCTTTTTTTTTTTTTATTCTATTATTTATGACAGAAAGCAAGGTCCTGCCTGGACTTGTACTATCTTAGTAAGCATGTTTTAGTCCACTGGTATGACTACTGTGTTGTGTCTTCTAATATAAAATACTTAGTTTCCTCCTTTATACTGGCCACTACTCTGTGTGATGACTAGATAGGGAAATGCCAGAAGTACAAGCAGGATTTAGGAGAGGCTGTGGCACCAGGGATATCATTGCTGATGTCAGATGATCCTATCTGAAAGTAAGGAATACCAGACAAATGTCTATTTATACTTTATTGACTATACAAAGGTGTTTGACTGTGTGGATCATGACAAGTTGTGGCTGACATTGAGAGGAATGGAAGTCCCAGAACACTTAATTGTGCTAATGTGAAAACTTGACCTGGACCAGAAGACTGTTGGGCAAATGGAGCCAGGGAACATTATAAGATTTAAAATAGAGAAGGGAGTGTGGCAGGTTGTATTCTCTCCATACCTTTTCAATCTGTATGCTGAGCAAATTATCTGAAAAACTGGACTCTGTGAAGAGGAGTGTGGCATCAGGATTGGAGGGAGACTCATCAATAATTAAATAGTGTTATGCAGACGACACAACCTTGCTTGCTGAAAGTGAGGAGGACTTGAAACAGTTGTTGAAGAAGACCAAGGCATTGCTTGTATTCAGCCTTCAGTAGGAATTGCATCTCAAGGTCAAGAAAAACAAAGATTCTTACCATTGGATCAATAAGCAACTTCATGATGGATAGAGAAGAGATTGGAACTTTCAATGGCTTCATCTTACTTGGATCCATAATTAACACCCTTGATACCAGCAACCAGGAAGTAAGGAGATGCATTGCACTGGGAAAATCTGCGGTTAGGGATTTCTCCAAATTATTAAGGAGTAATGATGTCAGTTTGAGGACTAAGGAGTGTCTGATTCGGGCCATGGTCTTTCTGATCACTTGCTATGAATTTGAGAGCTAGACAATTAATAAGAACGACGGAAGAATAATTGACATCTTTGAGCTGTGGTGTTGGAGCACTGAACATCCCATTGATGATCACGAGAATGAACAGATATGTCTTGGAGAGGGTGAAGCCAGAGTGCTCTTTGGAGGCCAGAATGATAAGACTTCACCTCACATACTTTGGGAATGTTGCTAGGAGAGGGTGTTCCTTGGAGACAGACATGATGCTGGGAAGGGTGAAGGGTCAACAAAGGATTAAAAGACTCTCAACCAGGTGAATTGACATGGTGACTTCCACTCTCTTGTGGGTCCTGATGTATGAGGATGGCACAGGATAGAATAGGGTTCAGATCTTTAGTTTATAAGATCTCTATAAGTCATACTCAAGTCATAGGTGCCTACCTAACAACAGCAATAACTCTGTGTGACATGCAAGGTTTTCACTGGCTGATTTTCAGAAGCACATCACAAGACTTAGTTGTTTTAGTCTGGAAGCTCCTGCTGGAACCTGTCTAATCTATGTGATTCTGCTAGTATCTAAAATACTAGTAGCTTCCAGCATCATAGCAGTATGCAAGCTACTGCAGTACAACAGGCAGACAGAGAGGTGTTGGAGAGTATAATATGGACCACTCATTGTAAAATCTGCCTTTAGATACTTATTGTGATGAGACTATATGATGATGGTGTAAATACTGAGATACTGATACTAATGTTTGTTGGTTGTTCAGTAACAGAAACAGAAAATGTCAATGTCAAGTGGTTCTTGCTTACAGGTAGAGTATGATAGTAAATGCTAACCATCAGGTAGTTGGGAGTTAAAGGTTAAAAATAAGAGAGAAGAAAAATTATTAACCAGACAGATGCTATGCTTCTTCTTATAAGCTGTCTAGATTTTGGACAAAAAGATAGAAGAACAGTTCATCACAAGAGAGGCTGGTACATCCTCAGACAATTTGATAAGAAGAATTTTGTTCCATTCTGTTATGTTAATGAAGTTTATTTAACCGTGGTGGATACTGTGGTTAGAACAGGTAGACATATTGATAAAAGAAATCTAATAAGCAAGGTACAGGTAGTGTCCAGATTATAAAGGAAATCATTCCTAAAGATGTATTTAAGTCAAATCTGTACATCAACTGGAACAGAGGCATGTAGATCATAATTAACCTTATTTTTTTTTAAATTTTTTTTAATTAACCTTATTTTAGTGGGGAGAAAAAAAAAACCCAAACAAAAACAACACACACAACCCAAAAAATCCCCTGGGTCTTTTCCTTGATTTAAAAGCTGCACATGCAGCAAGTAAAGGTGATTTTGATGAAGAAGTTGATGTGAGGAGGGTTTGGTTTAATCATTTCAAAATGTGGTTAGAATATATGACCTTAAAGGACAAGTATGAGCTGTCTGTAAAGTGGACATTCATATCCCAGAGTTTCCAGTATTAAAATAGTCAGCTGTCTGCCATCAAGTCAATTCCAACTCACGTTGATCACATGTGGTTTGACATGTGTCAAAGCAGAACTGTTTTAAAGGATTTTTTCAATAGCTGATTTTTCAGAACTAGAACACCAAGCTTTTCTTCTGAGGTGCTTCTGGGACACTGGAACCTTTAAATCTTGAGTTAGTGGCAAAGAATGTTGATCATTAGTCCCACCAAAATAAACAAACCAGCAAAGACTATATTGTGAATCATAGATACCTCTTGTATTACAGAATAAAATCTATAGGGTTTTACTGACTGCAGTTTTGATGGAGATTACAAGACCTTTCTGTTGCAGTATCTCCAGATGTGTTCTAACAGCCAGCCTTTAGGCTAGTAGTTGAGTGCAACTCTATGTAGGATTCCACCAAGAAATTCCAAAATAGTTATTACTAGAGACTAATGAGGCAGCAGTACATATACCTTAATATCCTTAAGCCTATGTTAAAACTTGGTATGCCTAGTTATTGTGACAAACGGCAGACATTCCTGGTAATATTACTGTTTTGCTTATCCTACTAGGATAAGATAAAAGTAAACTTTATCTGCAAATCAGAAAGCAGACATTTAACTCTGGGTCTAGCTCTATGACTCTCTCATAACTTTTCACAAACAAAAGCAGGATTTCCCAAACATCAAATCTAGGCTCATCCTCTGGAGAGGTCACGCTCTCAGGCAACCAGACATTTCTGCCTAGTGTTGGATTCTTTGGTTATTGTCTACACTGACTCTGGAATGATTAAAATGATGTCTGCTTTAAAAAACAGCAAAAGTAGCAAGAAAATATGCTTGGAATTTCTTTCCTTTAAAAGTGACGAAATAAATCACTTGATCGAAGTTGCAGTTTAAAAGTCAACATACAAAGAATAATCATAGATCTATATACAATTATATATCTATATATTTACAGCAAATAATAAAACAATGGAGACAATATCTCAGTAGAAAAGCATCAAAGCCAGAAAATATCAATAAGTTCAGATTTGAAGATATTTGTAAGGAAAGACAAGGTACCTGTCATTGTAGGAGCTAGAAAACTGTTCTACTAGAGATATTAATCTGTCCAATTGACTTTTTTTAATGAGGGTTAAATGATACATCCAAATTATAAGACACATGATCATATAAACTCTGCATTAGTGATCAAGGAGCTCTGGTGACTTCTGGTTAAAAAAAACTGCACCACAATCCCAAAGACTTATGGTTTGAATCCATCAGCTTCTGTGTGAGAGAAAGGATAGGCATTCTCCTTTTATGTGATTAACTATCTCTAAAAACCTGCTGGATGGTCAGCTATGAGTCAGTTCCAACTCAACAGTACATGTTGTTAAGTGCTGGTGAGCCGTAGGCGACTCATAAACAGAAGTCCTCGACACTTGCGTGACTTTCATCCTTTCTCCTGGTTCATAGGGAGGCAAGCTATTTATGGAAGTGGATGTCACTCCTGCTTCCAAGCTTGTTTTAATTGGGGAGCTCCACCAAACACTGTCCGCCATTTGACACATCAGTGTCACAGTGTTCAGCTTCACAGCAACCACAAGTTACCTCTGTACATACCAGGGCTATATGACCTAGAAGAATGTCTGACAAAAACAATAATAACAACTGAGATCTCTTAAGAAGTATGGTGGGGTCAGACAGTACAAGTGAAAATTGTGATTGTGTGAAAAGATCAGACAGTACAAGTGAAAATCATGATTGTGGAGATATTATTGGATATTTTCTACATCTATAAAAAGGTAAAAATTATTTCAGAGTAAATAATATATAATTATTAATCTTCTGGGAACTCTGATGCCCTAGTGGAAAGAAGCTGTGCTGCATTCCTGAAGCCACACAATTAAAATCTACCAGCTGCTCCATGAAAGAAATTGGGAAATCTCTTTCCACGTAATTTACTGCCTCTTAAAACCTGCTGGAGGGTAAGGTATAAGATGGTTCTGAGTCGACAGCACACAACAAGAACATTGCATCTGAGAGCTTGACAATGAATATGGAAGGCAGAAGTTGTGGTGTTGGAGAACAGCACGGAATAGCTCATGGAACTTAAAAATAATGACAGCAATTTAAAGTTTTATTTATTAATGCTTGTATCCAATATTTAACATTTCTTAAGACTGCAGTAAAACTTGGAAATTCTCCCTACTTCTCTAAGTAATTTAATATTACATATAGCTTCATAAATTAGTTTGTGCAATGATAATTAGAATGTTATAATAAACATATTTGGAATTGTGATATACATTTCCTAAAACTTCTAGCAAATTTAATATATTGTATTACTAATATCACATTGCCATGGGAAAGTCTGCTGTTAGGGACCTCTCCAGAGTACTGAAGAGCAATGGTGTCTCCCTGGAGACTAAGGTGCATTTGATACAGGCCATGGTCTTCGCAATCATTTGTTATGCATCAAAGAGTTGAACAATGACCAAGGTGGGTAGAAGGAGAATTGATACCTTTGAGCTGTGGTGCTGGAGAAGAGTATTGAGAATACCATGGACTGCTAGGAAAACAAACAGATTTGTCCTGGAAAGGGTTAAACCGGGTGGCTCCTTGGAGGCAAGGATTCTGAGGCTCCGTCTAACATACTTTGGACATGTTGTGAGGAGAGACCGGTCCTTGGAGAAGGACATCATGCTAGGGAGAGTGGAGGACCGGCACAGGAGGGGAAGGCCCTCTATGAGGTGGATTGATTCAGTGATTGGGATAATCGGGATGGGAGTGTCAGAGACAATGTGATTGGCACAGGACAGAGCAGAGTTTAGGGTTGTTGTACGTAGGGTTGCTTTGAGTTGCAAGCGACTCGACAGCACATAACAACAACAACAACAGTGTCACATTTTTAATGCTTTCAAATTGGCTCTAAAAAATGCACTTTAGGCGAGCTCTGGGGGCCTAGTGGCAGGAAACTGCACTGCAATCCCAGAGATGTGCGGTTCAAATCCACCAGATGCTCTGCTGAAGAAGGAGGAACAATCGTCTCCTGTACCAGTCAGATCCAATTTGACGGTACAGACATTAAATAAATAAAAATTTTTTTTAAAAAAAATGTACTTTATATATACAAGCACAGTAACAACTGTGTCCTTTGTAAAAACAATATTAACCTACTTGAATACCTAGCTAATTGTTTATTAATGTATTAAGCAATGCTTGCTTATGATTTTAATTCTGATTAATATGCTCATCTAATATTTAAAACTGTGTGGATCATGACAAACTATGGCTAACGTTGAAAAGAATGGGAATCCCAAAGCACTTAATTGCGTTTATAAGGAATCTATACATAGACCAAAAAGCTGTAGTCTACATGGAACAAAGAAAAATTGTATATAGTTTAAATTCCGGAAGGGTGTGCATTAGGAGTGTATCCTTTCTCCATACTTACTCAATCTGTATGCTGAGCAAATAATTAATAAAGCTGGACTCTGTAAAGAAGAATGTGACATCAGAACCTGAGGAAGACTCATTAACAACCTGTGCCTGGGAGATGCCACAACCTTGCTTACTAAAAGCACGGAGGACCTGAAGTGCTTGTTACAGATCAGAGATTACAGCCTTCATTATAGGTTGAATCTTAATATTAAGATGACAAAGGTCCTTTCCACTGAGCCTTGGGGTAATACCATGATAGAAGGAGAAAGACTGAAACTGTTACTGAATTCATCTTACTTCGATCCACAATCAACACCCTTGCTACCAGCATTCAGGAGAGAAGGAAACATATTTCTTTGGACAAGTCCACTGTCTGGGACCATTCCAAAATACTGAAAAGTAGTGATGTCAGTTTGAAGACTAATGTGTGCCTGATTCAGGCCATGGTCTTTTCAGCTAAGTGCCATGCATCTGATATCTAGATGATGCACAAGGATGACAGGATAGCTGACACCCTTGAGTTGTGGTGTTAGAGAAGAGTACTCTGGTACTGAATATTCCATGAACTGCCAAAAGAACAAGTAGGTATTGCAGCTGGAGCACCCCTTAGAGACAAGAATGACAATTTTCGTCTCATACTTTGGACATGTTGTTAGATGAGGCTATTTCTTGGAAAAGGATATCATGGTTGGAAAGGTGGAGAGTCAACCAAAGAGAAAAAGGCCTCCATCAAGATGGATTGACACAGCAACTGCAGCAATGGGCTCAAGAATAGCAGAGACAGTGAGGACAGCACACCATAGGACAGGATTCAAGTTCGTTGTTCATAGGGTTGCTATGAGTCATATTCAACCCAAAGGCATCTAACAACAACAATATTTAAAAGGTGGTCCAGTGGTCTAGGGGTAAAAACCTGTCCTGAAATTACAAAGACAAGCATTGCAAATCCACCAGCTGCTTTGAAAGAGAAAGATGGGCAATCTCCTCCCGTGCAATTTGTTATTATTATGTGCCATTGAGTTGCTTGCTATTTAAAGCAATCCTACAATAATAGTCTTGAATCCTGTCCCATCTTGAGCAAATCTCACTGTCTCTGAAAGACCCAATCCCATTTCCTCAGTTGCTGTGTCAATCCATCTCTTCTGAGGTCTTCCACTCCTGTGCTGTCTCTCCATCTTTCCAATCATGATATCCTTCTCCAACGGCTGGACTGGCTCAAAGTATGTGAGGTGGAGCTTCAAAACCCTTACCTCCAAGGAGCAGGGTGCTTTCACCCTCTCCAAGAAAAACTTGTTTGTTCTCTTGGCAGTACATTATATTTTCAAGACTCTTCTCTAGCACTACAACTCAAAGTTATCGATTCTTCTGTCATTCTTACTCATTGCCCAGCTCCCTGATGCATAGCAAATAATTAGGCAGAATATGGTTTGGATCAGGCACAATTTAATTTCTTGACTGACATTGCTGTTCTTCAGCACTCTAGAGAGGTCCCTGACAAAAGATTTTCCCAGTGCAATTTGTTTTTATTTTTCATTTCCTGACTGCTAATGCCACAAATATTGATTGTGGAACCAAGCAAGCTGAAATTGTTAACAATCTCAATCTCTTCTCCATCTCCTGTGATGCTGTCAATTGGCCCAGGGGTAAGAATCTTTGTCTTCTTTATATTGAACTTCAAACTATATTGAAGACTGCAGTCCTTGACCTTCTGCTTCAAACACCTCAAGTTTTCCTCCGTTTCAGCTAGCTAGGTTGTGTCATCTGCACACCACAGGTTGTTGCTGAATCTACCTCCAATTCTGATACCACATTCTTCCTCATAAAGTAGGTTTCACCCCTGACATACACCTTTACTGATTCTGAACCATGCAGTGTTTCCTTCCTATGTTCTCATGACCTTTTCCTGGTCCAAGTATAGGTTTCACATAGCATAATTAAATGTTCTGAGATTCCTATTCTTCTCAAGGATAGCCACAATTTGTTGTGATCCACAGAGTCAAATGCCTTTACATAGTCAATAAAACATAGATAGATATTCCTCTGGTACTCTCTGCTTTCAGCTAAGACCTATCTAATACTGGCTATAATGTCTCCAGTGTCACAACCTCTTCTATACCCAGCTTATACATCTGGAAGTTCTCTGTTAATGTGTTATTCCAATCGTTTTTGGATAATCTTGAGTAGGATCTTGCTTGCGTGTGATATTAGTGCCTTGAGTAGGATCTTGCTTGCGTGTGATATTAGTGGCATTGTTCAGTAATTTCCACTCTTTGTCAGATCACTCTTTTTTTGAAATGAATATATATATATATATCTTCCACTCAGTTGTGAGCCCCAGGATAAGATCTATTCATATACAAGGAACATCTGTTATTATCACCATGATTCAAATAAATCCATCAGCAACAAGAACCAAGAGAATAAAATAGAGGATTTCTACCAACGTTTGGAGTCAGAAATTGACTGAATATGCAACCAAGATGCATTAATAATAATGGGTGACTCGATGAAAAAGGTGGGAACAAGGAAAAAGGATCAGTATACAGAAAACATGGACTTGGTGACAGAAGTGATACTGGTAATGGAATGATAGAATTCTGTACAATCAATACTCAATTCATTGCAAATACCTTCTATAAGAAATTAAAATGGTGGCTAGATACATGGATTTCACCTAATAACCTACACATGGATCAGATGGATTTCATCTCTGGAAAGAATCACCTCAATATCAGCTCTGAAAATTAGGCCAGATGCTGATTGTGGAAGAGGTCATCAATTACTCATATGCAAGGTCAAACTGAATTTAAATAAAATGAAATAAAATCCATGAGAAACAAAGTTTGACCTTTACTTTATACCACCTGCATTTAAAAACAATCTCAGCAAAAGGTTTGAGGCCTTGAACATTAATGAGCGAAGACCAGATGAGCTGTGGGAGGATATCAAGCACATCATCCACGAAGAAATCAAAATACCGTAGCAAAAATGGAACAAGAATAAAAGACCAACATAGATGTTAGAAGAGGCTCTATCATCACAGTCAAAGTAAAGGGAAGAAACTAGTAAGTTAAGAAGCTGAATAGAAGATTTCCAAGAGCATCTTGGGGGGAAAAAAGCAAAGTATTATAATGAAATGTGCAAATAACTGGAGTTAGAAAAGTGATGAACTTGTGCTCAGCATTTCTTAAACTGAAGGAATTGAAGAACAAATTCAAGCCTTGAGTTGCAATATTTAGGATGTTATGGGCAGAATGTGGAATGATCCAGGAAGTAACAAAGAAGATGAAAGGAGTACACAGAGTCACTGTACAAAAGAGAACTGGCTGACACAGAAGAATTTCATGAAACATCCTCACATGAAGAGGCAATGGTGATGAAGGAAGAAGTTGAAGCTTCTCTGAAGGAACTGGCAAAAAAAACCCCATGTAATTTATTGCCTCTGCAACTCCACTGGAAGATTAACTATGAGTCAGTTCTGACTGGACAGTAATCAACAACAAAAACAATATTTAATGAGTGTTCTGTCTGTGCTTTTGTTGTATTAAATCTGCTCTAACTCATAGTGATGCTATGTATAACAAAACAAAGCACTGCCTGGTTCTAATCATCCTGACAATTATTTCTACAGTTGGGCCCATTGTTGCAATCACAGTATCTCCCTCTTTTTTGTTCACTCTTTATTAAGCATGTTCTCCTTCTTCAGGGACTAGGAAACTACTAATTTCTACTAACATGACAAAAGTATGTAAGACAAAGTCTCGCTATCTGTGCTTCTAGGGACCAGTCTACTTTTTGCTTCCTACACAATAGATTTGTTTGTTCTTCTGGTTGTCCCTGGTATGTTCAAAATTTTTCATCAACTTCACAATTCAGAGACATCAGTCATACTAGTAAGTACCAAATGCATTGCTTGTGGATCCAAGTAAGATGAAATCATTGACAGTTTCAATCCTTTCTCAATCCATCATAATGTTGCCTATCAGTCTAGTAGTAAGAATTTCTGTTTTCTTGACATTGAGATGTAATATATATTTAAAGGTATATTCTTTGTTCTTCTACAGCAAGCACTTCAAGCTCTTCTCACTTTCATCAAAGAAGGTTGTTTCATTTGCATAAGGTTGATGAATCTTCTTCTGATCCTGAAACCATGTTCTTCTTTATAGAGTCCAGCTTCTCAATTTGCTTAGCATATATTATAGTATGGAGAAAGAATACTTTTGACCTTCTTACTCAATGTCCAGCTTTTGCATGGCTTTCTGAGGCCATCACAAATCTCTGATAAAATATGATGTAGCTTTGCTGAAAGGGAAGTAAATTACTTACTTACAGAGGATTACTTAAGACCAAAGAATATGCATAATCTTCAAGTACGCATTTCACCTAGAGAGAAAGAGAACTAAAACACTCGGGTTGGACCAACGAGCAATAATACTGAAGTTGTCAAGGAATTAATGTAACTTGAATTCACAACTCCAGTCATGGAAGCAGCAGTTTAGAAATTAAACATATGTTCCTCCAGACAAATAATCTGAAAAATATATCTTTAAAGTATTAAGAATAAAGACATGACTTTGAGGCCAATTTGGGTTAGATATTGTTTAAGTTAGTAGCTGGGGCTCTCCTGAATGCAAAGATGGAGAAGCTTCATCTCTCACACTTTGGACACATAGCTAGGCAAGGCTATTATCTGGAAAAGGAGATTAGGCATGGAAAGATAAAGGATCAGTGAAAGAGAGGATGACCCCTAATGAGCTGGATGAACACAGTGACTTCAGCAATGGGCTCTAGTGTGTCAAAGAGGATGAGGATGGCACAGTATAGGGTACAGTTCAGGTTTGTTGTTCACAGTGTTACTATGAGTCATACTCAACTTCACGACACCTAACAATAATGAGAGCCCAAACTTTGGAGTTTCAATACTCCTTTATATTCTTTAAAAATTTGAGGACCATGAATAATTTTATTTGAGTGAATCAAAACTATTGATAATTGTTGTTGTTGTTATTGTGCATTGCCATCGAGTCTAGCATGACTCATAAGGACCCTATGAACAAAAGACCTGAAGCCTTTCTATAACTATTATCATTTCTCAAAGTTCATAGAATTTTCAGAGCTATGTTGTTTAGGAAATGATGCCACTCAGCATATTCAAAATTCAATAATGTTATTCTTTCAAAATGTAGTTAAAAATAGCCATAGTAAGTTTATCATTAACAGAAACAATTGTATAAAAGTATGCGACTTAAGACAAATCTGTAAGAATTTTTGTTTTTATGTACCTAGAGTTATAAACAACCCATAGCAGACCCTCTGGCAGGTTTTCAGAGGCAGTTAATTGCATGGAAGGAGATTGCCCATTTCTCTCCTGAGGAGTGGCTGGTGGCCTTGAACCATGTGCCTTCAGTATTGTAGTCCAGCTTCTTGCCACTCAGCCTCCAGAGCTCCATTTACAATTATATAACCCTCTTAATGACTAACTCATTAGAAAAACAGCTGATTTTTATCTCTTCTGTATTCCTTGAGCTTCAAGGCTTCATGTAGCTTTGGGAAAATAGGCTCATGTATGGAGGTGTTGGATTCTGGAAGGTGGGTTCTCTTGTTTTGGCTGAGGGGCGGGTGTGGACTGTTTGGATGCTTTTTTCATTCATAATCACGTGTAAGCTGATTGGATATGCTGGAGTTAGCTAACAATGAGCTGTAGGCTAGAGCCTCTTGTTTAGATTCAACCAGCACCTGGTGAGGGGCCTTGTATTTTAAAGTCAATTGTTAATTGTGTTTGGGACAAACGTTCTTTTAAAAAAAGTGATATAGCACTGGTCTGTCAATTTTCTGTACTGAGGAAACTTGAGGTTGTTGTGATCCTGAACACTGTAACACTGGTTTGTCAAATGCCATAATGGCTACCCACGGTGGGCAGTATTTGGTGTATCTTCCAGATTGAGGCAGGCTTGGAAGCAGGAGCGGCATCCACTCCCTAAAACAACATGCCTCTGAAAACTCTATGACTGTAAAGAAATGTTAGTTATGGAACAGTAATCAGGTCTGTTGTTTATAGGGTTGTTACGAGTCGTTTTCAACTTGATGGCACTCAACAAAAACAACAACAACAATAGCATAGGATAAAAAGTGTGAAATGGAAAATAGCATGCTACTATCATTATGAATTTCAACTCCTGTATGTTACTAGGCCATACTTCAAGGAATGCTAACTGAAGTCCTCTCTGGATTGAACTGAGTAAGAATATTTTCCTCTCCCAAGGAGGTTACATTTTAAAAAAAATGGACGCTAACACTTTTTTATTATTCAATAACATACCTGTTAATATATATTTATGCTCTGCCAAGAGAAAGGAAAATCAGGTCCACAAAGGCTTTAAAATAGGGAATACTTGGGGTAATTTTAAAGGAAGAGTTTACCAGCTGAACAGTGAGGGAAATGACAAAGGTGAAGAATATTCCAATCAAAATGGATCTGGCTAGATACTGTGTGTTGCAGTGTGTTTTTCTATTTGCTTGAAATTTTTTCTTCGACTTCCATTTTAGTCACTCACTGGCTGTTGCATCTTTGAGCAAGTCACTCGAGGTATAAGAACCTTAGTTTGCTCACTTGCAAAATAATAAACTCTACATAATGAGAAGAGTTCAGGCCTTTGAATTGTGGTGTTGACGAAGAGTATTTAATATCTCATAGACTACGAAATGAGCAAACAATTATGTCTTAGAAGAAAAGTAGTCAAAGTGTTCCTTAGAGGAAAGGATAGTAAAATTTATCACTTAGGATGAGCATGTATCAGGAGGGGCTACTCCTTGAAAAAGGTCACCATATTGGGAAAAGCAGAGTCAGAAAAAAAAATAAACACCTCACAAGAATTGGTACAGTGCTTAAGCATTATGGAGAGTTGGAGGATGACACAGGATCAGCTAAGTTTTGATGTATTGTACATAACGTTGTAAAAACTCAGTCAGCTCCAAAGGCACCAAACAACAACATTAACATCAGAATGCATTGAGGATTAAATTACACAAAATGGTGAAACCACTATGGAAGGCTGTATGAAGCTTTCTCAAAAAGTTGCAAATAGAAATACCATTTGACCCAGAAATTACCCTAAAGAAACCATAACTTCCACCAAGGCAGATATATGCACACCCATGTTTATTGTGGCTTTGTTCACAATAGCAAAGAGTTGGAAACAACTTAAGTGCCCATCATCAAATGGGTAGAGAATTTTTAGTATATACACACAATGGAATACGATGCTGAACTGAAAAACAAGGAACTCATGCAATATTATTCAAAATGGGTGACTCTGGAGGACATTATGTTAAGTGAAATATATCAGTTACAAAAGGGCAAATACTGCATAGTGCCACTGTTGTAGAAGAGGACTGACATCAGGATTGGGGTGAGACTGAGAAAAATTGGATAAATTATGTACGCTGCATTGAAACAAATGAGGAGAACTATTTAGAAGTGATTGGGTATTATGGTAATGACAAGAGTCCAGAATGAAGGTTGCATAGTGGAGGGTACTAGGGGGTGTGGGGAGGGGTGTTGTATACCAATGAAGGAATTTTTCTTTTACTTTTCAAAGAGAAGAGCGAAGTGGGGAGGGGTGGGCAGGGATAAAAATGCAACAATGAATGAATGGAAATCCAAAAGTCTCTGCAAATGTTCATTAAAATTAATAAAATATTTTTTAAAAAATAGTAAAATCTCTTAATGTGTGATAGATAATTAGAATACCTAGTTATTTCTTTCTACCAATAGCTATGCTTGTTCTTTTATTTAGTTAAGGACAGCAAGACAGTATCATACTGAGCGTGTGGGTTGCAGTCAAATATGGAAAGATGCTAGGAATCTGAAACAAAAGTAAAAAGGGCAACAATGAAACAAATTTGATATAGAATTATCGAGATCATTTGTTGACTGCCTCCCAGTGGAGCAGGACTCATAGGGAATTATCAATATGAATACTAGAAATGAAAATATACTGCTAAAATATGAAATTAAGGGTTTTGGAAACAAAGAAAAACAACCCAACAAACAGGAAAATCCCTGACTTCTCATGCAGATACTAGCAAACCCACATGGAATCTTGGTTTCCACCTAGTTTCATCTTAATCTCTACCGGGAATGACCAACTTACAACATATGTCAGGATATTCAGAAAGAAAGAAGAACTAGGAAAAGCATGGATGGTAGAAAACTTGTGTAAAGCAGAAAGCTAGTCAATTTCTACAGCATGCATTTTCTTGACCTGACTGACTCTGGTAGCTGTCTTGTTAATTACACACCAATTGTATTTTAAGAATGTGAATGAATGAATGCTTAAAATACTAATTAAACAATTAATCATGCATAATGAATGGGAGAACATGAGTTCTTAATCAAGAGTTACTCAATAAATCTAACCAATGCCAACAATTTTGTTAAGAGAGTGGCTCACAGAAAATATACTTTTTCTCCACATTGGGTATGTATGAACGATTTTTTTTTATCATAATGAATAGAATGTTAAGAAAAACTCTTTTCAAACACAACTAAAAAACAACCACAAAACTAAAAAAAAAAGAAAACTATTTTCAGACAAAAATTTTAATTTCTGTTGATTTTTCTTAGTCCTGCCTATGAGAATACTGAGGATAAAGGAACAATGAGGAAAGAAGCATGGATTTTAAGTATCATAAACATACTTCAAGGGCCAGATTTAGAATTTTATATTTCTTTAATTTAAAGACTTACTAAATCCCCTATCTCATGTGCAAACCTTGCTAAAGTAAAATATCTAGGTGATATAAGAGCATTTTACTTTTAGGCAAGAAATTTTTTTTTTTTTAATTTTGTGTACGTGTACCGTCAAATCAGATCTGACTGGTACAGGAGGATATTGCGCCTCCTTCTCCGGCAGAGCGTCTGGTGGATTCGAACCGTGTTCCTCTGGGATTGCAGTGCAGCTTCTTGCCACTAGGCCACCAGAGCTCCCCTTTTAGGCAAGAAAATTTGGGATAGTATACAGTATTTAGCACTAGTCTATTTGTTCATTTATATATTAATCAAACATTATTTATTAATTTCTCCAATACTTCAGTGTAATCCAGACTAAATTTTAGTGCATTTGTAAATAAATTATCATTTAATCAAGCTGAAATTGTGAGGATAGTGTAGATTGGGCAAAGTTTCCATCCATGGATAGTGGATCATCATGAGTCGAAGTTGACTTTTTGGCACATAACAACAACAGATTACAGTGAGGTATAGTGCTGGAGAAAAGCGTCAGACACATCACGGACTGGCTGTGGAACAAGCAGATCTGTCCTGGAGAGGGTGAAACCAGGCTGCTCCATGGAGGCAAGGATTTTGAAGTTCCAACTCACATACATTGGGTACATGGCCAGGAGAGACCAGTTCCTGGAGAAGGACATCATGGTTGGAAAGGTGGTGGGACTACACAGGAGAAGAAACACAGGATGAGGTGGATAGACAGACTCAGTGACTGGTGAAATGGACTTTGGTCTGAGAGATGGTGAAATTGGCTCAGCAGAGGGCAGTGTTTAGAGATGGTGTACATAGCATCACTATGAGTTGCAGGTGACTCGATAGAACATAGCAGCAAACAATAACAACACAGTGTTGGGCTGCTAACTGATTTAGTTGCTGTTATGAGTCATTGAATTGTTTCTGAAACATAATGATCAAACAAAATGTACAACCAAACAAAGCAGTGCCCCAGACTTATGCCTTTGCACAAATTGTAGATTAGGCAAAGTTTTGTTTCAGACCCTCTCAATATCACCTTTAAAGTTTATTATTTTTTTCTTTGATTCTCCACTTTACCAAGCAGGACATCTTCCTCCAGAGACTGGTCCTTCTATATAATATGAAGTATGTCAGGTGAATTCTCATCATCCTTACTTCTAAGGAATATTATGACTGCATTTCTTCCAACACAGATGTGTTCATTCTTAGGAAAGTGTATGACATTGTTGCTGTTAGTGTGTGCCATTGAGTTGGAGTGACCCCCATCCAGTGGGTTTTCCAAGGCAGTTAATCACACAGGAGGAGACTGCTCATGTATCTTCTGCAGAGAACTTGGTGGATTCAAACTGCGTGCCTTTGGGATTGAAGGGCAGCTTCTTACCACTTATATATTTCATATTCTTTACTGGTACCATGATCCAAAGGTATCAGGTCTTGTATATCCACTATCCAGCTTTCACACACATACAAGATAATTAAAAATATATAGCCTAGGTTAGGATAAACTTTGACCTCAAAATGATATCTTTAATTATTTTTTAGACTTTTCACACAATGGAATACCATGCAGTGCTAAGAAGCAACAATTTTGTAAAATATTATATAACGTAGGAGAGTCTAGAGAGCATTATGCTGCTCCAACTAACTCAGCCTCATAAGAACAAATACTGCACAAACCCATTGTTGTCTAAGTGGAAGGATAACTCATTAGATGTATGTGAATGTTCAAAAGGGGAAGTGGAGAAAAGGAGGTGGAATGAAGGGAAAGGATGTGGATCAACAGGATGACAGAGTTTGGCGGGTGGATGGTATGGTCGCAGTAAAAGAATAGGAAAGAGAAACCTGACAACTTCAATATTTTCTCCATTTTTCTTAATGTTGCTTATTAATTCAGTAGTGATGATTCTTATTTCTTTATATTGAAATAGAATAAGCATTAATGATTACTCTTTGAGCATCATAAATAAGTGCTTCAAGTCCTCTTTAATTTCTGCATGCAAATTTATAGCTCTACATATCAAAAATTGTTAGTAAGTCTCATGCCTTATTCTTCTTCATGCAATCCAGGTTTTCAGATGATTTTCTCAGTTTGTAGATTAAATAAGTAGGTTAAAAGCATATAATTCTAACACAAACTTTCATTCATTTTAAACTCTTCAGTGTATACTTCTTCTGGAATGACTGACCTTATTTGTTGTTGTTCTTTTTGTTGTTGTTGTTAAGTGCCATCAAGTTGTAGAATGACTCATAATGACCCTTTGAACAAAAAACCTGAGTTTCTGGAGGCAAGCCATTTCAAAAATGGATGCCACTTCTGCTTCCAAGCTTATTTTACTAGGGGAGCTTCATCAAACACTGTCCGCCCTGGGTAACCATTATCACATTTGGCACATCAGTGTCACAGTGTTTAGCATCACAGCAACCACGTCTCACTTCCCTTAGTGAATCAATATTCCACCCTAAGTATCTTATTACTTTCTTCACAACATATTCACATGCAGCTCAAGAAATAAGCACTATGTTCTAAGTTGGATTTCAGTCAATACATAAGAACGCCAACAAGCTTCTGCGGAGCCTGGCTTCTGCAGAGGACTTTCAAACTAGATTCCAGCCCCGTACTGCCGACCAAAACTTTGTTCCCCAAACCAAGATGCTATCAGCCAATTAAAATACAAGGATGCTCACATCATCTCAATGAACAGAAGACTCTACCATTTCACTGTTGTGGCAAGAGACTATATTAGTGGCAAGAAGCTGCTCTGCAATCCCAAAGGCATGCGGTTCGAGATCACCAGTTGCTTCATGGGAGACAAATGGACAATCTTCTCCAGTTATTTAAGTGACTCTTAAAACTCTCTGGAGAGTCAGGTATGGGTCAGTCCAACTAAGAGTGTTCAGTAGTGTTAAATATTAATAATTAAATTACATTTAATTAGACAGGTTTTCAAATGTATCTAAGACTCATCTTCTACGATTACAAAAATTTTTTTTCTCTTAACTGAAATGAAATATCAGATAATAATTTTTATTGTCATTTGATTTTGTTTTGCAGGTGTGTGCCCACATGTGAATAAAGAGAGGCTGATGGAGGTACCAACAAATGACAGTAACTGTTTTTATCATAATTCCATTTTCCACTCTATGATAAAATGTTCTTGAACCATCCTTATCCACAGTCCTTTTTTAGCCTAGATATGTCTTTGAAATGTGTGTCTTTGTCATTTTTTTTGCTACCTCGTTCCTCTTCATTTCAACTATGAAATTCTAACTTTGCCAAGTCAAACAACAGTTGTCAAATGAGTCAATACAGCCCTCTGCATATAATAATTTACTTACAATTGGGAAACAGTCTTTTGTCAAAAATCCTCCCGTCTTAAATAATACCAGCAGAAGTGATGCAAAGAAAGGCATTTTGCGTTTATCCAAATGAAAAGGAAAACAAAATGGAAGATTTCCTTTGCAAAGTAGAAATAACACCACCCTCCACTGTTATTTATAATTTCAAACCTCAAGGAATGTTTATTCATAGATGTGTAGGAATGGGAGGAAAGTAAAACAGTCTGCTCACCCTTTCCTTCTTTCACAATCCTCCACACACTGTTCTCAGTTAATGTATTTTAATTTATTTGTAAAATATGAGTTGCTCTTTGTCTATAAAGCATCTCAGGCTCATACTGAAACTTTATCTTATTACTTTCTTCACAACATATTCACATGCAGCTCAAGAAATAAGCACTATGTTCTAAGTTGGATTTCAGTCAATACATAAGAACGCCATTTCCAATATTTTCATTTAAATTACATGAACTAAAATGCCAACTACCAGCAATGCTATTTCCCTAATGCATATATCTTATTTCATGATATATGTATGGATTCAGAATGCTTTATTACAAACGTATAAAACATGATATACTCTTGAAAATCTGACAGATGATAAAACTGCACACAGGTGGCATATGTACACATATTTTCATACTTTTCCAAAATTTCTGATTTCTCTTTATTTCAATCCTCTTTCTTAATTTGTTTCCTGAAATAAATTTAACAAACAGCATAAGGACCTGCTAGTATATGTGGAAAACCCATTCCTATTATCCCATATATGCTCTTTTATATCATTTAAATACTTAATATTGGGGTGGGAGGAAAGTGGGACTTACTTGATAATGGGCCAGATGCCACAAATATTGAGTTATTAAAATAATATTTTAAATTGTTTTTGTTATGTACTGTCAAGTTGCTTGTGACTCACAGTGACCCTATGCACAACAGCTCTGAACTGTAATCTATCCTGAACCAACCTTACTGTCTCTGATACACCTATCCCCATTACTCAAGTCACTGAATTGATCCATGTCATAAATGGTCTTCCCCTCCTGCACTGTCCCTCCACCGTGCCAAATATGATATCTCTTTCCAAAAACTTATCTCTCGTTGCAACATGTTCAAAGTATGTCAGACAGAGCCTCAGAATCCTGAGCAGCCTAAACCTGCTTGTTCTCTTAGTAATCCATGGGATATTCAACACACTTCTCCTTCGCTGTAGAGAGGTAACTCGTGGTTGCTGTGACACTAAACACTGTGATAATGATGTCAAATGTGATAGTGGTTACCCATGGTGGATAGTGTTTGGTGGAGCTTCCCAATTTAAGACAAGCTTGGAAGCAGAAGTGGCATCCACTTTCAAAATATCTTGCCTCTGGAAACTCTGTGGACATAGAGAAACAATGAAAGTTCAGGTCTTTTGTTCATAGGGTTTCTATGAGTCATCTACAACTTGATGGCACTTAACAAGTTCTCCAGCACCACAGCTCAAATATATCAATTCTCCTTCTATCATCCTGAGTCTTTGTCCACTTTCTGATGCATAGCACATTAACTGTGAAGATCATGGACTAAATCATGTGCACCTTAGTCTCCAGATTGACAATGTTGCTCCTCAGTACTCTGGAGATGTCCCTGACAGCAGACTTTCTCAATGTAATTTGTCTTTTGATTTCCTGAATGTTAGTACCAAGAGTGTTGATTGTGGAGCCAAGCAAACTAAAGCTGTTAACAATCTCAGTCATCTTAAGAATATTGTATATAAAGGAAGAAAACCTTTGTCTTTGACACATTGTTGTTGTTGTTGTTATGTGCCATCGAGTTGCTTGTGACTCATAGCAACCCTATGTACAAGAGTCCTAAACACCGTTCTATCCCGTGCCAACCTAGACATCTCAAACACACTCAATCCCACTACTCCAGTCACAGAACCGATCCATCTCATTGAAGGCCTGCACTGCCCCTCCACTCTGCCAAACATGATGTCCCTCTCCAAGAACTGGTCCCTTCTTGCAACATGCCCAAATATGTCAGATGAAGCTTCAGAATCTGTGACTCCAAGGAGCATTCCACCTTCACCCTCTCCAGGACAAACCTGTTTGTTCTCCTAGCAGTCCATGGTATATTCAACACTCTTCTCCAGCACCACAACTCAAAGGCATTAATTCTCTTTCTATCATCCCCATTCACTGTCCAACTCTCTGATGCATAGCCTGTAATTGTGAAGACTATAGCCTGGATCAAGCGTACCTTAGTCTCCAGCCTGACATCATTGCTCTTCAGTACTCTTGAGAGGTCTCTCACAGCTGACTTTCTGAATGCAATTCATCTCCTGGTTTCCTGGCTGCTGTTACCAAGAGTGTTGACTGTTGGAGCCAAGTAAACTAAAACTGTTAACTATATCATTCTCTTTACCATCCATACTGATACTGCCAATTGGCCTATAATACACAAAATATTCTTTATTATTGTTATAAAAATAGATAAGAGCACCATAATATGTTTTTCTCTTATTTTGTTTAAAACTGTAACTTTTAAAATCTTGTATTTCTTGGGTAAAGTTGTGAGTCTTTTAAATATTAAATTAATACCTTGTTTAACCATATTACTTCAGACTGGAATCCTTCAATCCTGTCTTGAATGATCAAAATTTCACTGGCCAAGTACACTGAATTCCTCCAGAGAGTTTCATCAAGACCAATTTGGTAAATGTTATCACAAAGTTTTTAAAAAACAAAATCCAAGGCAAAGAAAATACCAACTATTAAAAAAAATAAATGAATGAATGAATGAATAAATAAATAAATAAATAGCCAACCAACCAGCCAACGACAAAACAATCTTTTTAAAGTTTTATTCCTGGAAGGTGAGGAAGAGGTTAAACATATAAACCAAACACTATTTCATGCCACTGGCATAGCCTTGAATTCCTCACGTCTATTAACCCACACTCCTCCTTCAGTGCTCATCACTGGTTTCAGAGTTCAGGTCTGTGCTCATCAAACTTGACCTGCTTTGACTCTAACATGAATCCAATTAAACTTCCTACTCTTAGCTGACCTTTCTCTTTCTCACCAATAAAAGAATCCTGCAAGGAAATACATCCAAAGCAGGTATGCAGATGGAGTATGTTATCTGAGATATAAGAGCAAGTCTTTTCAAAATAAATGCTTATTCTCAATTTCCCCACATCAGATTTAGATTTGTAAAGCCAGGCAGGCCATGCATGATTAGAAATGCTGAAGGCATACTTTCACTGTGGCTCATGCTTTGAAATTTCAAATTACAACAGCATCTCATTTTGACTAGGCATTACTGGAATATTCTCCAATGTGTCTATTAGAATCCTTAACAGAGATAGTCATGTTCCTACATGACATACATTTAATAAATGGTCAGATACATAACTTTCATTCTCACATTCACATTACCGAGTATTTTATGGAGCAATTTTCTAAGCCATGGCAGGGAGACTGTTCAATGGCATAAATAAATAAAATAAATAAATTCTATATCAACATAAAATCCTTAACTCCAAAGGAAAAATAATTATGTTGAAGTCTCCCAAGAATACAACTCACTATTAAAGGGAATTCCATTATCCAAGAGATATATCTTGAATTGCGTCCATGAAGGTGTATTATGACTAGCATTGGAAGGATATTATTATAGCAAGCCTTTTAAAAGCTAGGTAAAGAGTTGTGGCTGGTTTCCAGGAGAGAGAGAAAGAAAATGAAAAGCCTAAAATATGACAATACTAAAGTTGTTAAAATCAATGGCAAATTTTTCTAGTAGATTGCCATATGTTTTCAAAAGAAACTTGAAATACCAACTCTGTCAGCATCAATCTTGGGGCATAGACTTTCTTGGTGAAACCTGTTGTACATTAGCAGTGCCAAGCCTAAGTGCTGTAAGGGATTTTTAGGCTTATATTAAGTGAGTGTGGGGGGAGGCAGGACATCCTCTGTAAGAAAACCAGAGCTTTCGGTCTAAAGGCTATTTGGAAAGGAAGAAATATGTGAGCCCTCTAGTGAAACCACTTTGAAGGAAAATTTTAAAATACTTAAAAGTTGACATTCTTTTTTTCCCAACTAATCAGCATATTATCAGCTTACATTGTAAAAATGCAAGCATGCACCTCATTCTTAAGGGAAGAATATATTTGAAAACTTCAGAAAGCTTTTCACTGTCATTCATTGCTCTCAAGTCAGAATCGACCCATAGCTGAACCCTCTGGTGGGTTTTCAGAGACTCCTGTATATAGCACGGAATATTTTCCATCTTTCTCCTGAAAGCAGACGGTGGATTCAAACTGCCACCTTGTTTGGGTTGAAAGCACAAATGCCTATCCGCTAGGCCTCCAGAGCTTTATAGCCTTCAATAAACAAGGGGTTTTGTTTGATGCATTGTGATTAGTATTTTATTTAAAGGATTGTATTCAATCCCAGGTTCATATGCTAAATGATAACAGGAAATGAACTAAAATTTAAGGTCACAAGTGCTGCAGATTTTATATTTGCAATTCATAAAGCATATGTTAATAAAGGAGGCAGCCATTAGTTATTTTGACTATATAAAATCTTCATACAGTAAGAGACTGTCAAATTTGCAATGTAGGGAATGACTGACTTTAATAAAGCATCTGAAAAATGAAATTGTTCTGAAAGCCTAATTTGTTGCTCAAATGATGTCTGAGATGTGTTTTAACTTGCTCTTCTCAGCCCATCAAGCATATTGTCTGCGTATGTATGATTGTACATCTATCTGTGCTAGTTTCCGTAGTGAGCAGTGATGAGTCCTCTTTAGATTTGCTCATAAATTTTGGATTAAAAATCCAAAACATGCAGCAACTAGGAAGTCAAATTTTCCACAGTTCAATCCATAAGGTACAGCATTTGTACTTGAAGCAATTTAGAAATGCGTGTCAGGCACAAGTAGATAGTTCATGAAACCCAATCAATAAGGAGGCCAGCTAAATGAAGTGCTAAAAATATTAAAATGGCTTAGCGTTCTTTGGAATCAATGGCAGTAACCTTCATCTAGGGACAAAAAAAAAGTATGTCTAAGCAATAGTATGGAGCAATAGCTTTCAAGCTGCTAAATGAAAAAGCCCAGGGGAACTGGGGCAATAGAGCTTGCCCTGGGGACTTCAAAATTGTCCTGGCTTCTTCCAGAGAAAGAAATGAAGACCTTACCATTGAGGATAAGATTAGACAAAGGCAAAGAGGGAAGAAGTATAGTTAGATAGATATTTATAAGTAAATATATTCCATCTCTTGATGGCATTTGTTTTTAGTTGAGTGTTTAGTTTTGAGTCAATTTTTTTGACTCATGGCCAGCCTAACCACACAGAACAGAATGTCGCTATAAGATTTTAAGGCAGGGGGGGGGGAATTGTGTACCAATGAGGGAGTTTTTCTTTTGCTTTTCAAGGAGAGGAGCAAATGGGGGGGGGGGGGGGGGGGGGTTCGTGCGGGGAGAAGAGTGCAACAATGAATGAATGGAATCCCAAAATCTCTGTAGATGTTCATTGAAATTAAAAATAAACAACTTAAATTAAAAAAAAAATATTTTAAGGCTGGGAACATAAGGCAGCAGGTCTCCTAGCCTGTTTGCCTAAGCATCTTTGGGTAGGTTTGAATAACTCACTCTTCAGCTAGTAGTTGGGAACCTAAATGGATGGTTTATATCCATACACAACATAATTGCAAACAAGCAAAGACTTTCCCTGCTAAATGTCTAGGTCAATAATTGTTGTTGTTGTTAGGTGCCATCGAGTTGAGTATGACTCATAGCATTCCTGTGAACAAAAGATCTCAACCCTGTTCTATTCTACATCATCCTCATATGTGCTGACACACAAGAGCCCATTGCAGCTGTCACTGTGGCAATCCACTTGGTTGAGGGTCAATCATTAGCAAACTTGACATGGTAGCTGCTTAATAAAAATATTCCCTGGGGAGCTCTGGTGGCCTAGTGGTAAGGAGTTGCAACTATAATCCCAGAGGCACAGGGTTTGAATCCACCAGATGTTCTGCTGGGGAAGGAGGGACAATCTCCTCCTGTACCAATCAGATCTGATTTGATAGTACACTCACACAAAAATAATAATAATAAAAAAATATTTCCTATACATCACCTTTTCTTCATTTGAGTTCTTAAGTACATGATATAATTCCATATGCCACATAAAAGAACAATATATTTACCTTAGAATTTTTGAAAATTTGCAGTATTCTAAAAATTAGATCCAATTGCATTGTCCGCCCACATTTACAAAGTATATATTCTTAACTTATTCAAAAAGGAATAAAAAGCTTTTTCTCATTTATTGCTGTTGAGTCAGAACCCACTCAAAGCTGACCCTCCAATGGGATTTTGGAGACTGACATGGAGAAGATTGACCCTCTCTCTCCCTCATAGTCACTGGTGGATTTGAACCTCCAGAGAGGTACAAGATTTGAGTTAGCAGCACAACTCCATACACATTATGCCACGAGAGCTATCTCTTTAAGTGCTGTCAAGTTGACTATGTCTCATAGCAACCCTAAGAACGATGGATCTGAACATTGCCCATCTTCATCGTCTATGACACAATCAAGCATACCATTATAGTCATTGTGTCAATCCAACTTATTGAGGACCTTTCCCTCCTTCACTGACCCTCCACCTTTCTATCCATAATATCCTTTTCCCAGGATTGGTCACTCCTGATGACATGCCCAAAGTATGTGAGACAAAATTTCACTATCCTTGCCTCAAGGAACACCCTGGCTGCACATTTTCTAAGATATATTTATTAATCCTTTTAGAAGTCCATAGGATAGTCAACACTCTTCTCCAACACCACAATTCTTTATTGTTGGTGTGAATGTCAAGTTGGAACCAACCCATAGCTGACCCTTTAGAGGGTTTGCAAAGGCAGTTAGTCACGTGGGAAGAGAGTGCCCATCCTTCTCCCATCAAGCAGCTGGTGAATTTGAACCACATGCCCTCAGGATTACAACACAGATTCTTGCCATTTAGTCACCAATGCTCCCTACCAAAACTCACATCTGTGAGTGAAGGGGGAAGGAAAAGAATGAATAACTATTTAATATGAGAACAAGAGACCTTAGAAAATGGTCTTGTAGCTCCTTCATATATATGAAACTCTGATGGCTTAGTAGTAAGGAATTGGGCTACCAGCACAAAGGTGTGTGGTTAGAATCCACCAGTAGCTGCTACATGGGAAGAAGATGGAAAATATCCTCCCTTGTCATTTACTGCTTCTAAAAACCCTCTAAAACCAGATTCATCCTGGAGAGGGTTAAACCGGGCGGCTCCTTGGAGGCAAAGATTCTGAGGCTCCATCTAACATACTTTGGACATGTTGTAAGAAGAGACAGGTCCTTGGAGAGGGACATCATGCTTGGTAGGATGGAGGGACAGCGCAGGAGGGGAAGGCCTTCTATGAGATGGATTGATTCAGTGACTGGGAAAAATGGGATGCGAGTGTCAGAGACAGTGCTATTGGCACAGGGCAGAGCGGAGTTTAGGGCTGTTGTACATAGGGTCGCTGTGAGTCGCAAGAAACTCGACGGCACATAACAACAACAACAAAAACCCACTGGAGGGTCAGTGATGAGTCAGATGGCTCAGTTCTGACTTGATGGTACTTAACAAATAACAAATGTATATTTTTAACTTTTGGGGTTTTTGTTTTTATCTTTAACTTTTATATACAAGAAATTTCAAAATTATTTTATCTTCATTCCCTACTATGCCTTGTTCTATACAAGCTCTTCTCACCATATTCATCATACATATTCAATCTGTGTAGTGAACACATAACCTGAGAGGCTGGAGTATATGAAGAAGGATTCCACATTATATTGAAGGAAGACCCATTAACAATATGCAAAGGGCATACTTGCTTACTCAAAATGAAGACGCAAAACACTACTTAGAAGAATACCACACAGAGCCGTGAGAAGCCTGCCCTATTCTGTGCCATCCTCACACTTGAAGCCACATTAGAGCCCACTGCGGCAGACACCATGTCAGTTTAGTAGTTGAGGGTCTTCCTCTCCCTTGCTGACCCTCTACCTTTCCAAGTATTTTTTTCCTCTCCAAAGAAAAGCCCTTCCTAGCAACATGCCCAAAGTACGTGAGGCAAAGCCTCATCATTCCTGCCTCCAAGGAGCACTCTGGCCTTATACTCTCCAAGACATATTTGTTCTTTTAGCAGTCTATGGGATGATCAGTACTCTCTTCCAACAGTAAAGCTCAAAGGCATCAATTCTTTTGTCGTTATTAATTGTCCAGCTATCAGATGCATAGCAAGTGATCAGAACTTTCTACTGTACGCTGCATCGGAACCAACTTGAAAGCATCTACCAAGAATTTACTAATGCTAGCTTCTTATTTTTAAGCAAATTTAGTAATTTTCATAATTTAGATTAATTGGTAGGTGTTTTGAAAAACAAAACAAAACATTTCCTAAGAGGTCAAGAGTGTTGTGCTGAGGTTAAAACAGTCTGTTCAAGTCTCCAACATCTTAGACTTCTCCTAAACAAGTCATATATTATAAAGAACTAATAAACTATGTGAACTTCAAATTCTATGACTCTGAAACTAGAACTAGATGATTCCTGATAACCACTGGAGACCTCTCTATGAGGGATTATAACAGAAGGTCCCTGAAAAGAGGAGGAAAATGTGCAACAAACCTCAATTGTCACAAAGAAAACAAATTAATAAAAAACAAAATGAAACACAGTCTTGCTGATGTGACAGAGACTGGTGAACTTGTCCCCAAACCATGGCCCTTAGTCATATTTTAAGCTTGAAATTGCAATAATCTCCTTGACTCAATTTTCAAACACTAAAATGGATTATGAAATAGTCAACAACACCAGGGAGGAAATTTCCCTTGAAACAATCAACCATATTAAGATCAGAAGAGTAACATCTGTCCAAAGATAAAGCTCAGAAAAGGATAGGAAAGAAGGACAAAATGAAACAGGAAACACAGACAAGAAATGGAAAATGTGCAGTTACACTGCGGGGATTGCAATCTCGGTCCGTCACAAACCAAAATGTGCGTTGAGTGGAAAACCATCAGTTGCCTCTGTAGAAGTCTACTCGTCATATCAAGTTGAAAACAATTAGTTCAGTACTACTTGAAGAAGTGATATGAGATTGGGTGTACTTTTTTATATTTACATATCAGAGAGAATTTTTTAAATAGGAAATGTTTTTGAACGGTTACATATTTATATTTATTTTGAAATTGTTAACCTTTCTAAAGCAATTTTAAATACAACATTTGAAAATCTTTAAATTATTTAAAGATATTTTTAATGCTTGCTTTCCTGAATTATTAGCATAACTAAAGATTTCTACTATCTTTGAGAATCATAGGACCAACTTTAGAAACAAGCTCTGAATGATGTATTTTCTTACACAGTTGCAAGCCATTTGTTAAACACCTTTGTTACCTTGGCAAAATGAAGTGACTACCAAGGTGTGGGTGTGTGTGAATAAATCACCCTATATTCTTACTTTATATAGTTTGTGTCTTTAAGCAGTTCATGATTTGTGTTTTAGTATGCCGTTACTAAGAGGAAACAGACAATTAACCTTTTCACAGTTATATGTACAAATGCTTGATCATTTCAATTATAATCCAGGGATCAATATTTATGTCAATTCCATAATTTATATCAGTCCCTGATAATTAAATATAATATTACTTTATACAGAATATTTTAAAGCCTGTTTTATGTCTCACATAAATGAACAAAGGTGTTAAGATGTGGCATGAATTATTGACTCCTTAGTCATTGGGGAAGGAGCTGTGAGGTATAAACAATTATGTGCTCATCTGCTAATCAAAAGATTGGTGAAGCCCACCCAAAAAATTCTATGGGCAAAAAACCTGAAATGAGCACCTCAAAGTTAGTCTAGTCTTATAGGACAGTTTTATCTGTTACATGTAATTACTATAAGATTAAATCAACTGGGTAGCAGTTAATGCACAACAGACATTGAAGTAACAAATGAATAAACAATTTGTTCAAAGCTTCAAAATAAATTAGTGATTAAAGGAGTCCAAAGGTAGCTAACCCCCAAGGTACAACCCATAGTTACAAACCAACCTCTCTTTACCCTGTTATATTAAAACTCTGCGTCATATGTTGTTGAAAGGCATTTCTAAGTTGACTCTGACTCAAACTGTTAGGTGCCTTCAACTTGAGTGACCCTATGAACAACCAGCCTGAACTCTGCCATACTCTGTGCCATCCACACCATCTCTGAAACACTCAATACTGAACCAACAGATAGACATTTTGCCCTATTCTACACTATCTTCCTGATCTCTAGCTCAAGTCCACTGTTGCAGTCATCGTGTCAAATTCCACCTTGTAGAAGGTCTTGGTCTCTTTCACGTAGATCGTAGTTATAAGTTTGGCAATATGTGTAGAGACAGTGAGACTGGCTCAGGATAGGACAGTTTCCAGAGCTATTGCGCATAAGGTCACTACAAGTTGCAGTCAATTTGATAGTACATTACTACAGAAACAATTATGTTAAAGCTACTTTAATGTAATTGGAAATTTTTAAATAATTTTATACATACAATAATACTCTATATATCACATACTAAGACAATGTGACTGATATATGAAACTGATGTTTCAATTTATGTACAAATTTTACTTAATGACAGAGTTAAAGAACCAAAAATCTATTTCACAAACTAAAAATTATAGTTTAAAATGTAAGCTCAGTTTTTCTCATTAAAAATATGCTTATAAAAAAAGATAGTTACAACTCAACAGCAATGAATGAATGAAAAAAATATGCTTATGTACAATGAATACTCTCACATGCAAGCAATATTACTGAAGATCATAAAAAAACACACCAAAACAGCCAGAATAGTACATTGAAAGAACAGCCTGAAGATTGAGCTGAGTTTAGAAGAGGCTATAGAACCACGGATATTATTAATAATGTCAGATAGATTTTGGAGAAAGGAGAATATACAAAAAAATGTCTATTTGTGCTGTTTTTACTGTGCAATAGTATTTGACTCTGTGGATCTTAATAAATCAGTGCAATATTGAGAAGAATGGAAATCTCAAAACAATGATTCTCATATAAAATCTGTGACTAGACCAGGAAGCTGTTCAAGGAGAGTAAGAGAACACTGCATGGTTTAAAATCAGGAAAAGAGTGGATTTTGTCAGGATTGTATCATTCTGCAATACTTATTCATTCTGTTGACCGAGCAAATCTTTTGAGAAGGTGACTCTATGAAAAAGAATGTGGAAGCAGAATCAGAGGAAGACTCATCAACAACTCGTATGTAAATGGCACAACCTTGCTTGCTGAAAGTGAAGAGTACCTGAAACTCTTGTTGCAGAAAATCAAAGACTATACAACTTTCAATACTGATTACATCTCAAAAGCAAGAAGACAAAAATGCTCACCACTGGACTTATAAGCAGTATCATGATAGACAGAGAAAAGACTGAACTTGTCAACAATTTCATCTTACTTGGATCCACAGTCAACACCTTGATACCAGAAGTAAGAAGATCAGAAGATATGTTTCCTTGGGCAAATCTACTGTCAGTAACCTCTCCAAATTTCTGAAGAGCAATGATTTCAGTGTGAAGACTAAGGTGTGCCTGTTTCAAACACCATGGTCTTTTCAATCACTTGCTATGGTGCTGACAGCTGGGCAATGAATAAGGATGACAGAAGAATTGATGCCTTTGAGTTGTAGTGCTGGAGAAGCATACTGAATGTCCTATGCACAGATAAAAGAACAAATAGATATGTCTTGGATAAAGCGCATCCAGTGTGCTTCTTGAAAGCAAGGAAGACAAAGCTTCGTTCATACACTTTGGTCATGTGCTAAGAGAGGCTACTCCTTGGAGAGTGACATCATGTTTTAAAAGGCAGAGTGTCTCTGAAAGAGAAGAAGACTCTTAACAAGATGGACTGACAGAGTCTGCAGCAACAGGTCCAAGTGTGTCAGATATTATAAGGCTGACACCAGAAGGACAGGATTCAGATCTGCTGTATCAGTTGTGTTGGACTTCACAGTACCAAACTGCAAAGATATTGTTACAGAAACTTTGGATACATTAATGTAAATACAGTTCTTTGACGTTACTAGCTACAAAACAAGAGTCAATAGTAACATTAATTAAAATCTGTAAGAAGCTGTGCTGCAATCCTGAAGGCACATGGTTGGAGGCCTCCAGCTGTTCTGTGGGAGAAGGATGGGCAATCTTCTCCCCTGTGATTAACTGCCTCTAACAACCCTCTGGAGAGTCAGCTGTGGGTCAGTCCTGACTCGTAGGTACAAAACAACAACTAGGTATTACAGCACAATCCGCATATCTTTTCACACACACACAAAAAAAAACAACCAAAAACAAACAACAAATAAACCCAAAAAACAAAAAAACAAACAAATAAAACCCACCAAAAAAAAAAACCAAAAAAAACAACAAAAAAATACAATGTCATTTATTAAAACTATTAGCTTATTGCCATTGAGTTGGAAGCAACTCACAGATAACCCTTTAACTGGTTTTCAGGGAGACTTAAATTGCACAGAAGATTGCTAATCATTCTCCAGCAGAGTTACTAGTGGATTCAAAGTACCAGAGAGGCACCAAATGGGGATTAGCAGTGTAACTCTGTATCTGTATCGACTACCTTACCAGAGCTCACATACATAATAGGCAAATAATGTTACCTTCCTCAGAGAGATTTGACAAGGTAAATACCAAACCTCTGCAACAGAGTAGATTCTAATTCATTACAGCTACCCATTGAATTTCCGAAGCAGTAAATCTTTATCAGGAGAGACTATCTTTCTTCTGTACAACAGCTAGTGAATTCAAACTACAGGTCTTTTAGTTGGGAGTCTAAGACGATGCTACAGAGTTCCTCACAAAGAGTTAGGTGGAATGCTCAAGAATGTTCTAATGTACTGTGAAATTACTGTTGTTGTTGTTGTTGCTATGTATTGTCAAGTTGGAACTGACTCACAACTGACCTTCCAGTGGGTTTTCAGAGGCAGGAAATTGCATGGGAGGAAATTGCCCATTTTTACCATAAGCAACAGTTGTGGATTTGAACTGTGTGCCTTTGAGTTGGCAGCATAGCTCCTTACTATGAGGCACAAAACTCCCTAGTGAAATTAGTAGGCTATTTCAATTATTCTTTAACTCTTCTTTAGCTTTGATATATATTTAAGATAAATATTCTTTCATCACATCAGTAAATCCTTTTACCTGTATATTTTTCTCTTATGCTTGTTGTTTTTTGATGTTGTTCTAACTTTCTGTGTGTATGTGGGTGGAGCACGTAAGTAAATCTCTAATTCATTTGTCGCTGTTATGAAGTATTCTTCTTGATGACTTCTCCCCTTAGAATTACTTTATTATTTATGCTTGAATTATACTATAATTGGGATGTTTTGCACTGTGCTCTGAAAATTGTCTCAAATATCCCATAAAAGTTGATGTCTACATTTGTAAGTGTATGTGATTTAATTAGCAGTTTAAATGGAGACATGAATTAAGTGGTATAAATTGGAGTCTAATTGGCAGAGTCTGTCCACACTCTGGTTGGGGATAATCTTTACACAGCTTCTTTTATTCCCATGAATATGTGAAAGTGATCTCAGCTTTTAGGAAGTGCTTTGCAACTAGACACTGAATGATCTTTAATAATTGTTTGATGAATATCTCCGTGTCTTACTGGTTTCTGTCATTTAATACTCTTTAACAATAAATCTAGGGAAATATATGCAGGCCTATTAAAGACTAAAACCATTTAGCTGGCATAAAATAATTTGAAACTATTAATACAGTCTATTTGGCTATGACTTTCATAGAATTATATTTGTTATAAATGTTGGAACATGTTCACAGTAGATAAAGGCCCATGTGCCATTAGCCCAGAGAAATGAAAACCAATAGGGAACTCCAATAAGGACAGCAATCAGCTTTGTGGCTAAAAATAATTGAGACCAACGTGCATTATTGTAATTAAGGAAATGATCATGCATTTAATAAATCTGATGAATACTGCAAATCTAATTTAAGATTAAAAAGATAACCTGAATTATTTTTAAAGTATCTATAAAAACATTGGACATAAGATAAACAGTCATTTGATATAAGTCTGTCAGGTCCTAAATACTTAAAATCCTTGTTCTTATTGTACCATTTCAGGGTACTGTTATGGTACAGTCACTAAAGAGTTGTTTTGAAACCATCAGCAGCTCTATGAGAGAAAGATGATCAGACTCTTTCGATGTGATTTTTAGCCTCTAAAAACCCATTGGAAAGTCAGCTATGAGTCACCTCCCACCTGACAGCAGTGACTTGACTAGGCTTTGTCTCGTTTATATGTGTGAGAAATATATTAGGTTCACAAACCCAGGTTGCACTCCTAAATAATGACCCTCCAACTAAAAGTTAAGACTTCTGATTCCAATTCTTCACAAATACACATATTATATGATATATTCTATAACAGTAGAATCAAGTTATATTTAAGAAGGACTTCTTTAAACTTCAAATTATGCAATATATTCTTCTAGAAGATATCCCAAAAGGAATTGAGAAATTAGATAGCTTAGAATTACTCAAATATAATGACTTTTGCTAGAGAAAAGAAATTATTCTATCCCAAAATATGCCATAGATATAGTAATATTGGGGGAAAGATGTTCACAGGAAAAGGCAACATAATAAAGTTATTAGAACTGAGAAATCAGGAGGAAACGGACACTCTAAAGAATCAGTCTGTAAGACAGTCCTCTAACTCTTCTTCAGAAATGTAATGACTATCAGAGAACATCAGAACTTTTCACTGGGATGAAGAAGAGTAATGCATTTCCCCTGGTATTTTCAATAACAGGGGGAAAAATACATGAAGCTAAATAATCAATTCAAAGTCTTGTACTTTTATACTTTGAAATAAAAATGTGGTTACTTCAGAAAAACACAAATGGGTGCCTCTGAGCCCATGGACAATTGATGAAACTAACTTAATAGCTACTTGATCCTGGGGACATAGATAAAACTCAGACACAGGCTGCAAAAGAAAAGCATGAGGGCTTGGTTTCAAAAAAGAGGATAAAAACAGTCTGTGGCTGAAATAAGCAAGAATTAAATTTTAGATCTTCATTATTCTAAGAGAGAGCAATGAAGCAATGTTGTCCAGGAAACTAGAAGTACCTCTCAAAATGTAATTCTCAAAGAACTATTGAAGGGGCTGAATACAATTGATCACATTTAATAAAGGGCAGTAAGCATAGGAGGGGGAGGCTGACAAAATAGAGTTCTGGATAACTGACCCTGCTTCCAATCACTGGAAAAACATTATGTCTGGTGAGCACTGCCTCAGTGCGAACAAAAGGGAAAGTAAATATTGGGCCCTAAAATAAACTTTTCTCCAGGTATTTGTATCCATTTCAGCTTATTTTGGTGATGATTATCCAAGAAATCAGTATAAAAATAATGATTTCAAAAACTACCTGTCAGCCTGTGAATGCTTCTTACTTACACAGTTTAGAATGTCAGGTATAAAATGTACAAAAGGAACAGCAAATAATTCTTCCCAGTAGACAGTAAGATTGATGAACACTGGTGAATGCGTAGATAATGCAAACATACCTTGTAGAATGGGCTGGGAAGAAAATATGGAATGACATTTTCCTCTGTAAGCATGCTTAAAAGTTGAGATATATATAATTATTATTATAAATTATATATTATAATAATTATATTATAATTATTCAATAGATATTCTATTTAAAATAGATAGAAAATCCTTAAAAGAAGATCTGAAGAAAAAAAAGATAATCAAGTCAATAACAACAAATGATGTTATATCCAGGATTATACTCTATAACAGCACTAAACAATGATCTGCAGGGCATATTCAGAAAATTTTCAGAAAACGGTCTCAACCAGATATGAGTTTGATTCCATAGCCCTCATCAGGGTCTCACTAGCATACCTTCTGATTCTATACACACAACTTCACCTTCCAACAAGTACCCTGATTTCCTTAATATTATGCATGTCTCTTTAGAGAAAAGGCAAGAATATTCTTACTTCTTGCATGAGATAAGCTAAGAAGCAAGGATGACATTTAAAGATTAAGGTGTATCTAAACCACTGTAGGGTCTTTTCTATTCATATGGATGTGAAAGTAGGATAATAAATGAGGAAGACTAAAGGATTAACTGTTTCACTTTAAATTGTAGTGTTGAGTACAGAGTATACCAAAGTCTGAAAAAAAACAAACAAAAAACACACACCCAAATTTGTCTTGGAATAAGAGCATATAGAGAGTTTCTTAGAGGCAAGGATGTTGAAACCAAGTCTTACACACTTTGAGCATCTTGTTAGGAGGACTCAGTCTCTGGAAAAGATCATGATGCTTGGAAAAAGTGGAAGGTCAAAAAGAAGAGGACATAAAGACTATAACATTCGTTTTAATTGAGCACAATATAGATTGTAAGGATGGTACAGGTTTGAACAAAGTTTAGATCTGCTGTACATAGGGTGACTATGAATCTGAGTGGATGGAAAAGTAGACACTTTCCAGATTTCACATCAGGATTTTAAAGTATTTTTTTTAGATTGGTTACCACTTTTAGTTCTACATAGTTCTGAAGCACAGATAACATTTGTTGGATTTGGAAACATTTTCCACACACCACCCTGAGATTAGTTGACAACCAAAAGCCATAGACAAAGTAGCTTTTTCCTGTCATATTGCATTTCCAGTCATTTCATTCAACTCTCCAAGATCATATGGGAGAACAAGTATTAGATAAAAACTTAGAAGTTCTTGAGTTTTTTGACAAATCAAGTAAATATACTTACTTGATCAAATAGGGAATAGAGTAAAACAATACTGTTTATATTGTTGTTGACAATAAAATGCATCAAGACAACAATTTCCACATGTAGAATTTAGTGACATTGATTACCTTTTTCAAGATGTATACACAAACTTATCTTTATTTTCTAAGTTGTTCTGTAATTAATAGAAATTCTGCCTAATAATCTTTCTAATCTTCTAGATTGCTGTTGTCACCTTGATCTCATATGGTCAGTTCTTAAAAGAGCATAATGTTCAAGGTAGAGAGATATAAAAAACAAAACAAAACAAACAAACCTAGTTTAATGTATTTAGTTTAATAAAGATTTCAGAGAATATTTTTTTAATTTAAGCTTTAAATGTTATCTGAGAAAAATAGTATCAAGGGTCCATTCATGTTCCAGACCTCCAGAAAATAATCTGTGGAACCAACTCATAACTGATCCTCTAGCAAGTTTCCCCGAGACAGTAAATCACATGGTAGGGGATAGCCCATCTTTCTCCCATTGAACACCTAGTGGATTCCAACCATGTGTCTTTGAGTTGGCAAAACAACTCTTCCCAGCTAAGGCACCAGAGCTCCCTGAAGAAAAATCTGAGAATTCTAATATGTTTACAGTTTAAAGATTGTCTCAAGGCAATAGTTTTAGAAGTTCATCTAGCCTTGCTGATTCCAGAATGTCTAGATTCCCTGAAAATCTAGAAATTATATTTCATATTTTCCCTGTACTTTTTTAAGTCATCATTATGTAGCAATTGTGTAGAATATTTTACTGGAGGACGAGATTCATTAATACAGTCTTATTCATAAATCCTACTATGCAACAAAGAATTCAGAAAACCAATGTATGTGATATTGATGATTGTTTCTCCTTAGTTAAAAACATTAAAAATTATATTCTTATAGAAATTCATTATTGGTAAGTCTTTGTACTAAATATATTTGGAGATAGTGTTTCCCTGGGTGGTGTAGAGTTGGGGTAAGCATCATTGACACTGCATTTCTGTAGTGTTAGCTCATATAGAAAATAAAATAACTGGAAAATCTTTTCTTACACCATTTTATTTCTTATGAATCTTCAATTATCATTATTTTTTTTGTTTTATATCACATCTATTTACACAGTTTTACTAACAACAAATAGTATTATTACAGTGCCAGGTACCCTAGAGACACAATGTGTTTTCTACATCTTAACATCACCAGGACAAACGTTATCAATGATTAGTTCTCAACACAAGTGTGATTACTGTTGTTGTTGATTGCTGTCGAGTTGAGCACGACTTATAGTGACTTTATGAACAAAAGACCTGAAGCTTTTCTGTAACTATCAACATTTATCAAAGTTCAGAGAATTTCCAGAAGCATGTTGTTTAGGAAGTGGATGCTACTCCTGCCTCCAACAAGTGCAATTAGTTAGGCCCTATTTCAATTTAAAATCATTTAAAAATTATTTGATTCAATCACATAATTGTTTGATGGGCTTTATCAGTGATGATAGCCTAGTACAAAATATATAAACTACATGAGGGTCCAAAAGTTCTTTAAAAGAATGATAATTATACAATTCAAGGAAATAAATGGACTATAGAAACTAGGAATTATTTTAAAAGTTCAAAGTTATGTTTATTGAAAATTTAGCAAGATTGATGCCAAGAAATGTAAGCATGATTTTTTTTTATGATGATTTGATAATGAGCTAGCCAATCTAGGAGAGAAATCGAGTGTTCTCAGTTATCTAACATCCACTGAATCTGTACAGGCAACATCAGGACCCATTTTCTCTATAACTAAATTCAACATACTTTTTTTCTTTCCTTGGTACTTATGTGTAGATATTTCAAATACTTCCTGAAATGCTAAACAAAACTACAGTCCTGTCCTCAAAGAACTTACAACAACAAACAACAACAATGTGGAGGGGTAATAAATACAAATATATAAAAAATATATTTATATTTAGAAAAATAGAAATATGTCTAAATATAAAATTAATTATATATCTCACCTAGATCTGCAGTTGTCTTTTAATTACTTTCTATATGATCTCATTGTATGCTTCTTTCTCGTCAACACTACAATGCTAGACATTTGATTACACTGCTTTCCTGATATTACCCTTTCTCACTTGGCCTACCATAATCCGTCACTTTTGTCTTTGCTTAGTCATTATTATTTCCTTAAGTCTTCATATTCCTTATGGTTCCATTTAAGGCATTATCTTCTCTCCATCCTCAGAAATTTTGTCTAGTTTGTTTTATGTACTCCCAAGAAATCACAATCACAAGGGTATTAATGACTCCTAAAACTATGATTTTTATAATTTTCTATACCTTCAAATTTCAAGTTTACATTCCCAGTAGCTGGCTAGGTATCACCTGCATTTTCAAAAGTATCTATATTCAATAGATCTTAATCAGATTGATTTTTTTAGGGGAAAATACTGCTTTTTCTACCAATATTTTTTCTCCTTCACTTTACTCATAGTTACCAAATCCCTACATGGCCATTCTTCAAGGCTGGTTTAACATTTTACATATTAGCTAATCATGTTCGCCTCTGGTTCACTCAGAAATTACAGTCTCCACATCATGCCACTATTATCTTCTCTTGGGAGTCTTCAATTTTTTCATTTATCAGTATTTAAATGTACACAATGTAGAGAGCATATTCTATTCACTTTTAAATCTAAATTTTAGATATTTGCATATTGTAAATGCTCATCAACTGGAAATAGTTAAGCACTAACCCTCAAGAGAATACATAACATACTAGACTTTGCTGTCACCTAGGCACTAAATTTATAAAACCTAGGTAAGGATTTAAAAAAAAATCTATGTATCTTAAGGGGTAAAGTTTTTACTGCTGATCTAGTTCCAATAAAATACAACACAAGTAATAATAACATCATAAACAAAGAACAATATATAAGGCATATTTACATTTTAAAGCACATTTTTCATAATATAAATGAGAAGGGGCAGTTCTAGTGCCATTGCTTCTCAGTTGTCAAGATCTATATATATATTGTTTTCTATTTCTCTGTTCTCAAAGAGTAATGGCTCTCTCTATCCAACAAAGTCAGCAACACAACTGTTCTTAATAGGGAAAATGAAGTAGATAAATGTTCCATTTTCTGGACCTAAAAACACTTGGGCCAAGCCACCTAGGTGAGACATTTATACATTAAGTGTTGAATTTCTACTTAGTCTTATTTGCTCCAAGGACTAAGAATTAGGACTGGGAGTCTGTGCATTGACCTGGTTCCTAACTATAAGGCACCTCCACCTCTTTGGAAACGTGGCATTTTCACTGAGACATCTTGCAAAAGATAAATCCTGGAATTCTAAAGATTTGGGCTCTACCATTCAACTACTCTTGTAACTGCTAATTCTGGTTCTAAATGAAAGTGATGAAGTTTTTCTTATTTGATTGGCATGATTGCCTCGCAAGAAACTAAATCCGTTTATACATGACAAGCCTAAGTATCTCCTTATTGATTTCTAAAATAAAGTCCTATGTATTTTGAAACACAATAATTCTTATAAAAATCCAAATTCCCTCCCTATATTCTAAAAT
Source organism: Elephantulus edwardii (assembly GCF_000299155.1). Lineage (NCBI taxonomy): Eukaryota > Metazoa > Chordata > Mammalia > Macroscelidea > Macroscelididae > Elephantulus > Elephantulus edwardii. The sequence goes on along the minus strand of NW_006399892.1, from coordinate 5,229,993 downwards.
TTCACCTATGACAGTTTTTATTATATTATGTACTAAGATTAATAGCACACTATCAATCAGAAGCCTCAGGTCAACATAATCATAAATGCTCATTCAGTTATATAAATCCATAATATCTGGCACTAACATCTATGGCTCCGTTCCCCAGTTTCTCTGTGGTCTGTTGAGTTCAGTGAAAAGATTTGCTAGAAGGTTCGTTCTACAGAGACTCAGATCCTTCAGGGAAATTACTTATATGACTGCAGATATACAGGCTGGGTGTTTGGTGTTTTTTTTTTTATTTTTTGGTGTTATGTTTTGTTCTTTTTGAGAAACTGATGAGCAATGGCTCAGTCTTGGTGCTGCTGGGTGCTTAACCACGGTCACGTTGCAGCACCTGTGTTGTTGTCTTTTACATACCCCTTTGTGCGGAGAGCGCTCTCTTATATTGATCCTCCACTTGTTACTGATTTGTGAGAACTAACTGATTTGTAATACCATGCGCCTGCAATTAAGACAGTTGAAAACTATAGGGGACTAAGGTAATGACTAAAAACCAAACAAATAAAAAAACCAAACAAACCTAAATCAAAACAAACAAAAAAACCCACCCACCTTTTGCTGAAAATGATAGCTTGACAATGACTGTGCATAATACAACATAGGACAACACTGTAGATGAGAGAAAGGAAACCCCCAAAAGCTCACTAGTCTCTGAATAATAAGGGTGCTCTAATCACTCCACATTAACATGGTGGTGTCATTTGTTATGAGCTATCAAGTTGCCTGTGACTCATAGTAACCCTACGTACAACAGCTCTGAACACTGCCCTGTTCTGAGTCAGTTTCATGGACTCCAACACGTTTAACCCCATTGCCAATCCATATCACTCAGGGTCTTCTTCTTCTCAGCTATCCCTCCATCTTTTCACTGTTCCCTTCTGGCAACATGCCCAAAGTTAGTGAGATGCAGTTTTGAAATCTTTGCCTCAAAAGAGAAATTTTCTCTAAGACGGACCTATTTGTTCTCATGGCTGTCCATGGTATATGTTCAATACTCTTTTCCAGCACCACAACTCAAACACATCTATTCTTCTGCTGTCATCCTTGGTCACTACCCACCTCTCTAATGCACAGCAAATAATTGCAAAGACTATGGGCTAGATCAAGTGCATCTTAGTATCTAGAATGGTATTATTGCTTTTTAGCACCTTGCAGAAGACTCTGACCATAGACTTCTCAAATACAATCTGTCTTTTGATTTTCTAACTGTTGGTGCCAAAAGTGTTGATTGAGGAATTGAGAATCTGAAATTTTTAACAACCTCAAATACTTCTCCATCCATCATGGTGCTGCCAATTGACCCAGTGGTGAGAATCTTTGTCTTCTTGATCTTGAGCTTCAATCCATAGTGAAGATTACAGTCCTTGATCTTCTGCAGCAAATACTTCAGCTCTTACTCAAAATTTTTACATTAGTGTGTATAACATAATGTTCTACAGAACATTAATGTAGATATTGTGAAATTCTGGGCAGAAATTAGGTAATAGACAATACATTTTAAAATGAAAGAATAGAAGATTTTAAAAGGTTGGGTACTGTTTCTGTTTTCTTTTCTCCTATGTATTTTATTACCTATAGCAGATTTCCTATAAAATATAGTTGGTATCACTCCTACATGCTCATACTTTAGCACTGAAAGTCTATTAACAAACAACAAAAGGCACTTAAATTTTTATATTTCAAATATACCTTTTCATTTTTGTAAGAAAATTATTGATCTATTTTCAGAACAGTTATAGGAAGCATACTTAAGGAAACCTAATGCTCAAAAAACTTCTGCCATAAATTACTAAAAATTCATCAGAAACAGTTTTTAAAAAATCAGAGCAAATTATTATCTCTATTTCAATAAAAATGAATATGGCTTTAAAGCAAATTTCTATGAAGTTAACCTGAAACCTGTGGTTAAAAACAAACAAACGTAGTGCACCAATGAATGAATGAAAACCCAAAATCTCTGTAAATATTAATTAAAATAAAATTTAATAATAAAAAAGAAAGAAAAGAAAGAAACAAACAAACAAAATACCAATTACCATTTTCAAGCACCACTGAAGGAATGAATTGGTTCAACCACCACAACAAAAAACTCAGCATAATTTAATCAGATCTAATCTAATAACCTATTTAATGTGAGTAATATAACTCATCTTCTTAAAAGCAATAACTTCAAATGTCTATTTAAAGACATTTATTAAGTTTGAAAAGTCTTATTTAAGTGGCATACGTCTTTAGTAACTGTCCTCATTTATAGACAGTGAGAGAATAGACAACATCAATCTGTGTTACAAATTAGGTCTGGATTCAGTGACTGCTGTTAATTTTATCAATGTTAGAATTTGGAAGTTTTTAAGTAATTTTGCTTAGCATATACTCATGATTCCTCTTCCCCCAAAAAAGGTAAAAGCAGAAAAGTCAAACGATTTTATTAAAAAGGAAACTTTAATAATCGGAAATTACTTGGCTTAACACAAATACCTAAGCCAATTTAATACTGTTTTCAAACTATGTGAAAGACGAGAGGTAATGGAAATGGGTATGATGCAAATATTATTTTCAAGGACCTTCTTTAGGTTCTCAATTTTATTCACAAAATGTATAAATTCCAGTATGATTCTTTACAATTGTTTCATCTATACACTTTCCTCCCCCTTTGCTACTTCTCAGCACTCTGCACTTCTCTAATGAGCTTCTTTCTTTTCATATGACAATACAGAGAATTTACAGAAATCAAGGTTACATCTCCACTGCAGAAAAACTTCCACCTTCAAGGTCGGAATTCTTTCACCTTTATGTAAGTCTTCTCAGAAAGTCTTATTCACATTTCAATTTTAAAGCATGTTTGTCAATTATGTCACTATTTGTGTAATTAGCCCATGAAAAATAGGCATGTTCTGCATTGCTTTAATCCCTTCCTTTTTTTTTTCTTTTTTACGATAGATGCTTTACTTACAAAAATACCACCTGGAACAGAATATGTAACAATAAAGAGTGTTTTATTTAGAAGATTATTGAGATGAAACTGTTTCTTATGAAGAGGACTAACCTCAGAGGTTAAGAACACTAACTACTATTTAAGATTCCAGCTCTTGGGTTTCTTTATTAACTGGGAGGTGCTTGAGAGGGTGACTGTAAACGTTTTGGTAATACCAACTTTCATGTGTGCGTACATACAAAAATAAGATGAAACATGGAAGTATAGACAGTCTAACAGGAGAAAAAAAATTACTGCAGGATATATAGGGATAATAACGTAACTAAATAAGGTACAAATACTTTTGAGTGTCTGGAGGCAACCAGTAGATCAGGTGACTTTCAAAAGCACTCTCTGATTAAATGAGAGCTCACTTCCTCCTAAAATCATTGGAGTGATCTAGTCTTAAGGACTAAATTAAAATAAAAAGTATCATATTCACTGCACATTTTAGCAGTATTAACTATTGAAATTGAGATTTAAAAATACAAGAGTGTGAAAGTCCAATAAGCATTCTAATTGGACACATTTTCAACTCCTTTTCTCTGCCATTGTGACTATTTCACAGTAGGTTCAAAGGGAAATATACAACCAGAGAAGACTTTATTCAGAGAGAATACTGAGTAAAGGGTGTAAGAACATTTAAAGAAGACAGAAGAAAATGCAGAAAATAACAGTATCTCCCCACTTGCGGTGAAAAAGAGCACAGGGAGTTGAGCTGATTTTACATAAGGAGATCGGTGGTGTCCTTCCTCTCATTCTGGAATACTGATATATTAAAAGCCTTTTGTATGTTTGGAATGTGCTATGCTATGTTTTGTTGTTGCTATGTGCCATCAAGTCAGAATTGACTCTGAGCTGGCCCTCCAGCAGGATAGAGGGAGGTTAAGATCTGTCTCTGCCTACTGCCCCTATGATGACTCACAGGGTCACTATGACTCGTAGTTGACTTGACGGCATGGAACTTAGCAACAACAACAACATGCTATGTTTATACTTTCTCTGAATGTTACCATAGTGTCCTCTCCACTCCTAAAGGAAAAGAGATGAGACCCTAGTGGAAAATATTCAAGAATACAGTTCTTGCTAATGATTTTAGAAGACTGTCTTAGACTCAATATTTGATGAAGCCTTCATGGTTACTCCATTGTGTTTTGTCCGATTTATCAAATTAATAATACTAGTGATATTTATCCTTACTGTTTAAACAAGCATTGTTGTAGGTGCTATCAAATCAAGTATAACCCTTACTGAACCTATGACGGATCTGAACCCTGTTCTATCTTGTGCCAGCCTCATACTTTCTGACATACTAGCACTCGTTGCAACAGTAACAGTGCCAATCAACCTGGATAAGGGTCTTCCTCTCTTTTGTCACCCCTCCACCTTTCCAAGCATGATTTCTCCCTCCAGGGAATAACCTCTCCTAGCAACAACACTCAAAGTATGTGACACAAAACTTTGTCATCTTTGCCTCCAAGGAGCATTCTGGCTGCTCTTTCTCCAAGACATATTTGTCCTTTTGGCAGTCCATGGGATATACAGTATTTTTCTTTAACACTGCAGCTCAAAGGCATCAATTCTTCTGTCATTTTTATTCATTGTCTATTATTTACAATAGTAGTAAATGATTTAGCATTGATTTAATTTCATTGTTATGTACTTTTATAACTTATTTATAAATGATATACTCATTTTATTCCTTCCACAACAGGGAAATCATCTCGTCTCATTCCTTCCACAATCATACGTTGTGTTGATAAAGAGAGATGACAAACATTCACAATTGGGATGAGGGCAAACTTTTTAAAATGTTGTCCTTAAAGTTCACATCTTCCTTTTGATATCCCGCCACTGTCTCTATAAGTCCTCTGAGACAATGCCTTCTTTAGAACCTCTCTGATCATGACACTCATTTTACATCTGGAAAGCTGCTATAGCACACTCCTACAGCAGCTGAGAGATTATCTAAGTCCCCTTTTAGAGACTGCCTCTGTAATAATAATCTAGTATCACTTCAGAAAACTAAGAGTGCACTCTCAAAAGGAGGCTTGAAAACTTCTGTGTTGTATTTTGTACTGAAGTGCCATTTCAAAGACGACTGAAAAAAAGTAGAAGGTGGAAGAAAAAAAAAGTAGAAGATGAAACCTTAGACAGACACTTGTACACAGGATGATGTAAAGCAACACTGAACCTCTAAAATTAAATTTAGCAAGGTGTTTTCAATTCTTCTCTTAGGGGAAAAAATACGTGAAGCAGTTTGGTTTTGAAGTACTGTGCTCATTCACAAGTATATGAGAATCTTGGGAAAGATAAAGGGGACTGCCTCTCCACATAGTTCAGTTTAAAAGAAAACAGCACATCCTAAAAGCAACTAGATAACAGTGAACTTGCAAGGTGGTGGTGGTGGTGGTGGTTGTTAGACGCCACCGAGTTGAGTATGATTCATAGTGACGCTATGAAGAACATTAAACAATGTCCTATCCTGCAGCATCCTCACAATGTCTGACACACTCAAATCCACTGCAGCGCTCACTGTGTCAGTCACCTGCAGGAGGGTCTTCCTCTCGCTCGTCACCCCTTCACCTTTCCGAGCATGATGTCCCTCTCTAAGGATAACCTCTCCTAGCAACATGTGTAAAGAGTGTGGGAAGACTATGCATAGAACTGGGTAAATGGGATAAAACGAAAGTTGTCATTTTTGTTAGATACTGTCAAGTCGACTACAACTCACAGCAGCCCAACGAACAGAAGATCTGAACCTTGCCCTATCCGGTACCATCCTCACAATCTCTGACACACTTGAAAATGAAAAAGGAAGTCTTTTATTCTTCATGCAGAAAATATGAGTTAAATTCCCAATCATATTGCCACTGGCCACAAAAAGAAGAAATGGTGACTCATTCCCAATGATACTTCAAATATTCAGTCATTATTTCTTTAAGTACTGTGAAAAGTTCATGATAGACATAAAATATGAATTCATGTGGAAAGCTGCATGTTTAAGCTCTCCAAGAGAATGTACCCTAAACCATTTCACTGTTTAAAGCAGGTGGAATTTCAAGAGAATAAAAGATTCAAAACACATATGACAAGTACAACAATTAAGCCTGCCTTCCTTAAGTGTGACAATGCAAGGAAGTACTGAAACAGAGAACTGGAAAATGTAATATATAAAAAGGCAAACTTATTTTTTAATGATATGAGAAAATCAAGAAGCAGAAAATTAATTATGAATTTAGAATGATCAAGTTTCTGATCTTTTTAAACATGTTAAGGACTAATTTATTGCTTACTTTTCATATTCTATTTGATTTCTATTTTTCTAATAGTAAAAATATATGTAGGAGAGAATATATAATGTCTTCTCAATTTTTTTCATTCTTTATCTGACCTAAATTTACACTGTCAAGCAAGAAAGTAAATGTGCTTATTTTATGTTGAACTACCTTAATTATAATTACTGTTTTTAAAAGACATTGCACTCAAGGTCAGGTCAGAGCTCCTGATGGCTTTTGCACATCATGATTTGAAGAAGATTGCAAAACCATCTCCCACACTAGCCTGCCATGGAGCCAACCTTCCCACCCACGTGGCCCGAAAACAAGCCATTTGACTTAGTCCACTCTTGGATTTATGCAATAAATGTGTTATCTACCATTACCAGAGACATATGTTATGTGGGTTGAGAGAAAGGCCCTAGAATAAATTCTGCCCTGCCCACATTAAGAAACGTAATCAAATTCACTCACCGTCTCACTATTAGACATAAAAGTGTCCTTTTGTATAAGAAAAGATATAAGAAAGATCAATGACAAAAGACAATTATGGATTGTTGAATCTGGTAAGTCTTTAGATTTAATTTAGTTAAGTGACTTGCAGATAGATGCTAAGAAGCAGACCTTCAAGGAGTAAGTGACCTACCCAATGATACTGGAAAAGCTGTAATTAGTGACCAAATGGGTAGTTGTTTATTATCCATCCTACATGATCAAGTTTATATATTGATGAGGACACACTGATCTTGAAAAGATGAGTCAGAAGAGACTTTGGAAAGAATATATGAAACATGATATCCTGTGAAGAACCAGCATATATAGATGATTGCCATTGAGTTGAGCACGATTCATAGGGACCCCATGAAAAATAGGCCTGAAGACTTTCTATGACTATAGTCATTTGTCTAATAAGACTCTTACAGTCATAATTAAAGATTATTTCAAAAATATAAGGGCAAGCTTTTGCACAGCCCCCAGTTGCCCTCAGTGTGACGGTGCTTATAAACCTATCATTGGTTTTACTTAGATAGTCAATGTGATACATTTCAATTTTTTCAACCATTTCAACTCAATATTTTGAAATCAGTCAAATTTCCACCATGAATTTTATACTATATAGTCCATTGATCTTCTAATTTTGATGAAACACAAGTTACTTAACTCCTCAATCTTAGCGAAAGGTCATTATAATTACTATAATGTTTATATTTATAAAATTTTTAAAGACAAAAAATGGAAGTGATCTTAATCACAGGTACATGTATAATTCATAAAGGTATTTATTAAATTATACCTTATATATATAATTAAAAATGTGTTCAGTATCATCTGTACTTTCCAAATCTACAACTGATAGAAGCATCCTAGATTTGGAATCATTAAAATGGTAGGTCTTATTACGTTTTATTAGATTTAAGTTGTAAGCAACTATATTTATATTTACAGTTTATTCTCGTTCTTAGATAAGGAAATAAAATATCATTCTTCATTTGCCATTAATATGGATTAATGTGAGTTATAATGATGTTATGTGGTAAAAGTTATTAAAATAGGAATTAAGGAATTATCATACAAAATTTTTATGGATTTTTGTTTCTTTTGCAAAAGTACAGAAGGCTTCTATAATATATAAGAGCATTTCACCACCTACCGTATTAATTTGTCTTGGGTTTAATTTTCACCATGTAACACTATCTGTGACAACTTTTTATCACTAGCTATGCCAACTTGCATTTTATTTTCATCTGGACACTGGGATGTTACATGCTATTGCACTGGAAATGATCTTTTAAACTTTACAATGAAAGTTAATTCAGAACAGTTATGACAGTATTGTTTCACATAGATGAAAACTGAAGGTAAATATTTGAGGTAATAATAATTATGAGCTAGGAGAGTATCCAAATGGTATTTTTATGAAAAATCCAAATGAAAATCCAATACAAATCCTGATTAAAACCTAACCAAGCAAAACACTGCAGATTACCTGGATTCCAATTAAATGTGACAAATGAATACTTGACAGGTTTCAATTCCAACGCTATTTATGTCAGAATGATCCATTAATATTGAAGACAAAATTACCAGAATTCAAGCAACACAATTGCACTTTACAGCTAGAAACTTGGACCCAATAAAACCCTTACTCAAATGTCAACTGCTACATTTGGAACACCCAAAGTGCATCACATCTCCTTCTGTCGTTACCTATAGATCAGGGCTAACACAAATCACAGTTAGCAGATGACAAATGGTTATATAAACCCTGAATTTCAAAAGTGTCACTCATATATAAAGTCAGGAAAAATCCATTTCAATATAATAGTCCTTTCTGCTGACAGGACTTATAGCATAGTTATAAAAAACAACTAAATATTTCCCATCAAAAATGCTTCTCAATGAAATTGTCTCTGAATAAGTTCACCTGTTATACTTTCAGTGATAGCTATGTTTCCTAAAAAGTAACATTCCTGATATGTAACTCTGCAGTTTTAATTATTCATTATTTATATCTTAAAATAGTTGAATCCTCATAAAACAGTTTTTAAAACATGATTATAATGCCATCAATGAAAACCTTTCCTATTAGTGTAACAGGTATAAAAAAAACCCAAAGTCTTCATTGTGTATTATGATATTTGTAGTAAGTAATAAGCATTTTAAAATACAAATAAAATTATGTCTTATCATCACAAAGTGATTTCTGAGATAAAAATAATATTAATTAATTCTGACTTCTTATGTAACTATATTGTTATAATATTGTAAAATGGTGTTACTATGCTTGTGGGAACTATTGCAAACATACTTGCCTTCGCTGTTTCTATTCATTAACATTGTGATTCACATAGAATTTCTTTTACTCGTTTAAAAAAATACTAAAAGATGAAATCAAATTAATTCTTCAATAGCACAACAAACTCTAATCCTTTAAATGTTTCCCATCACACACGCAGAAAACCATGCTTTTATAATCATAAGGCAAAATGTCTTTTCAACTCTGGATAATTAATCAAGAGGTATATCAATCATCAGACCCTGACATCATATCTACTCACCTAAATTATACGGACAGAATTAATTCCTGAATGTGATTTAGTTTAGCAATAGTTTCACTGGGGTCAGTTATGATATGTTAATTTATAATGCTGACTTTTAGTATTTATAGTTATACCTTGAGAAAAATATCAAATTTGAAATTTTCCTGCATTTAATATGCTCTACTTTCATATCATCACTGCACAAAATAGTATAAAACAAAAAAATACAAATACATAGATTTCCTTTCACAAATAACCATACTTCCATTTAAATTTGAAATCATAATGAAGTTAGCAAGAATTTTATCATTTCAGTATTTTAAAGAAACCTATTCTTCAGAAAATAAACAAACCAGTTGTCTTTAGGAATATAAATCAACATAAATAGCTTTATAAACACTATTTGTAATCTAAATTTATAACTTAAACATATAAATAAGGCTACTTGCTACAATAATTATTTAAATCGGTTCACAACAGAGTAAGAATATACAATAATATGATTTGCTTGCCTTCCTTTCCTTTTCACGAATTAAAGAGAGACAAAAATAAAAGTATTTTACATGGATGAGAGGGGACCCTTTCCCATTCCCAGTATTTACAATAATCAGTGGAGTACAAGGAAGTAATGCTTCCCTTCTTTGACCCCATCTAGCTATATCCCCAAAACAATGATTTAACAATGGCTTTCTACATACCGAGGGCAGAGAAAAGTCAAGCAAAGTGTTTTGATTGCCATTTGCTTTCACCAAAGCTGGTCAATTGCAGTTGAAGAAACAGTTGCATGACAAAAAGAAGAAAACAATAACACATGACCTTCTGGGTTCCTACTGTTTAAAAACTGGGCACTCAGCTTCTTTTGCAACAGCAGCTACTCTGATTTACTTGTAAGCAATTTTTATACCTGACAAGTTTTTTTAAAATGATGGCACAAGTTTGGCGATTTTATTTATAGAGTTATGTTCCTTTATTTGGCATTTCTGTATTTTAGCAAATCTGTATTATTGAAAATAAAATAGTTTTAGTGTCAGCTATTTTATTTTGATTTTACACTGACCTTTGTGAGTCTACTTATTATGGTTCACTAGCGTGATTATGTATGTGGGTGTTGTGTTTGCCCCTACCATTTTCCATATGCTCTGCCTCACCAACACTGCCATCCGGCGTGGTCCTTTCATAGTTGTCCTCTGGGAGTGGAAGGGCACCCAGTCTTGGCCCTGATGAACTCTTACTGCTTGGTGTTTCTGACTCCTCCAGCCCGCTGTCATAGCAACTCTGCAGTGACCCCTGATGTGGGTCCTGAGGCTGACTCACAACAGAAAACGTCACTCTACGAAATGGCTGCAAAAGAAAAGATTCTGAATGTCACTACGATAGAAGATTGTCAATTAGCATATTACACGAATTACATACAATACAATCTACTGACAACTCATTCAACACAAAATAGTTAGAGATGTTGACATCTATTTGGTTAACTATATATTCTAAGAGGCAATGCCTAACGCTTCAATTTCATTATGGGAAAAGACTGTCTTTCTGAAACAGAGATAAGAAAATAGCAATTTCACTAAAGCACACATTTAAATCTGATATGTTAGTTCTACATGTTTAACCTTTTTCTACTCTGTAGTGTTCAAATACCAAAGATGTCTTTGACAAACAGAATGTCTAGGAAAACACAAGGGTCAATGATTTGGGAAGCCAACTGAAATCCTTTGAAGATTTTTCCATTTTGAAATACCTTGTATACTTAATACTTTAAAACTGAATTTGTTGGCAGGAAACATATAGTTGATAAAGAAGTTTGATTAATTACCAGGGGAAAAAATCTGTTATTATTTTATTGTTAAAAGATTATTTTCTATAATTCATGAAATTATAAGGATAGTACTAAAATAATAGATAAACAGATTGCAAACCAAGTAATGAAAGTTAAACTAAAAAAGGTTTAATTGTGTGTGGTTATTATGATCAATCTTCCTGCAGAATTACAATATCTAAGTTTACTTAAAATTAATCAAAGTCTACTTCTATAAAGATTTACAGTGTTGGAAACTGTCTAGGATATCCCACTCTTTCTGTAGAGTTGGGATTGACTCTATGACAATATTTACTACTATTATGATTGTTGACGATATGTTCAAAAAAGTAACAACATATTCAACCTTTATATTTTCCAAAAGGTATTCTAACTTTTAACCATTAAACTCTAAATTTACTGTGTTGCTTATGTTCCTGAATTATTATAAATGGAATTTACAACTTATCTTAACTATAAAAAAAAATGGAAGAAAAATTAGGCTCATTAAAAGAACAAACTAATGCCACACATCACCACACACTTGCCTGTTAATTGTACATCTATTATAACTCAGAAAAAGATTACCAACAAAAAAAGTCTAAGAAGACAAAAATGTCTGTCTAAGATTAATTTTGGCAATTATTATATCCTTTAAATTCTTGCATAAATTTAAACTGGTAAGAGCGCACACATTTTTAAATCTATATATCACATTTTCCATAACAAAAGATAAAATTCATCTTGCCACAAAGTAGTTGAAAGAAAGGAAAAAAGCCATTAAGAACTTTTTTCGAAACTTTATAAATTGAATTCTACTGATATAAATTGCAAATCTCAATGAAGGCCAGAGGGTTTCAAAATGGGTTACTAATGGGGAAACTGAAAAGAGTTGCATCGCTTCCCCAAATCTGTAAACTGCCTTGGCTAGTGACATGAATGTGTCTCCACAAATATTCTGTATATTTTTAAGAAAAGATAAAACATTTTCCATTGCTGTTATTCCTGACACAATGCCTCAGCCTCTAAGTACTAAGCAGGCTTGGCGTTGTTATATACTGGAGAGTAAGATCCAACCACAGCTGACCCTTCAGCAGGTTTTCAGAGGCACTTAATCTCTTCGGATGTGATTGCCCAGCCTTCTCCTGTGAGCCTTAAACCACTTGCCTTCAGGATTGCAGCATAGCATCTGCCATTAGCCCACCACACTCCCTAACTAAACAATTCAATCTTTTAATTTTTTCCCCCTTTCTGGTTACAAATCAAGCTCTTGGACCTGTTGAATCTAAATGTAAGTACCAAATATTTACACTGCATATTTATCTTTAAAAGGTCTCAATGAATTAGAATTGTCATACTTAAAGGTAATTAAAATATTTACTATAAATAGAAGTCCAGGATCAACAATATATAGCAATAAACTCTATTAAATCATTAATTTCACTAAAATTTCCCATTGTTTTTACAATAGTATTATTGTGACATTATTCTAATGATGTTCTACTTCATATTTAAATATAGAAATCCATTTGCATTTACTATATTTTTATCTCATATATTCATGTTCTTTTCCTATATTCTTTGCATTTGTCACTCCCAATTCATTGAAAATTATCTGTTATTTGCTTTATATCTTTAGTGTCACCTCAAAAATTAGACCACTAAGGAGTTGCTGTCTATACCCACTGAGTTCTTCTCATAGAAGTTATGCAGTGAATACTAGTGAATAATGAAATTCTAATTATAACGTTAACTTCTTGGAAGGAACACCCACAGTCCTGCAGACATATTACTGCTTCAAGACTCAGCAAGAGGTTAAAAATAATCTTAGGAAAACAGAAAGGATGCTTTAATGCTGCTCTTAGTTTGGTTTTATTGACTTATCAAATGTTTTAGACTTTGCTTTCACAACTAGAGTAAGTTCAAAATAAATGCAGAAACACATAAATTATAATAATTGATAAAGTGGAACATAAATGAGAAATGGTTCCCCTTTTCTATACAGAAGAAGAAAACAAAATTACATTTGGTTGGCGGTAGTAATCTTAAAATCTGAAACACTGGTTCCACTGAGCTGTACTAATAGCATCACAGAGAAATAGGTGATAGGTTGTACTTGTAAAGAAAAAAGTATATCTCTGTGATGTACTATGTGATGAACACCAGAACTTTCCTGTGGATTTTTTTATTTCATACTCTATTTTGATTGTATATCTTTTAATTCCATACAATATTTGAAGGTGCTCATGCAATTTAATGATAGAAGGATGAACACAGAAATTTAAAAATAACAATATCACACATTAACAAATATTTACTATTTTAGTTCTATCTATTGTTGCTATACCAGACACCCTTATCACTTTATTGAATAAGTTGATAAAGATCAACTTATACCCTCAAAGTTTGGGAGGCCGGGAGTCTGAATTCAGGGCACCTGATGCAAGGAAAGACTTTCTACCAGTTCTGCAGTAAGGTCACCATCTACTTTCAATATTTGTGTTCCTAAATTCCTTGGAGATCCCACATGTCTTGGCATAAATCTTAGTTTGGGTCTAGAATATTCTCAAACCACGATCTAAAATCTAAAGAGTACATTATGCTCCCAGTTGGTTCTTAAAGATAGTGGGTCCTATTTCTTTCTCTTCTTGCTTCTCCCTCTTTTCATCTCTTAAAAGATTAAGGTAATATAGACCCAATCCAAGAGGACTTCCCCTTATGTAAAATCGGAATTGTAACCTAATTAAAATTCTTACACCTCCCAACACCACCCAACTCCCTTGCTCAGAGTGGCTAATCACATAAAATCATGAGCATGATTACATCATTACATAACTACCAATTTCTATCACTATAAAACTGTCACAGCATTGAATGTAATGGTCTAGTCCAGTTGAGACATTTTGCAGGAATATAATTCAACCTCTGACACATTTTATAAAAATAAAAAATAATGAAATACTGGCTGAATGAAAGAAAGAGAATTCTCAATGAAAATCTAAAACAAAGTGTATTAGACAGGAATCATAAAAAATAAGAACTAAAATTTTAATCTACTGTGGAAAAGTTTCCAATAGAATTATGTGGTACATTACCACCATTACTATATTTAAACTCTGTTGGTAAAGACCCTGTGACTAAGTATTTAAACTGGTCATATACATAAATATCCATATGACCCATGAGATAGGCTTTAGTACCAATTGTAAACAACACATAGAGTGATGCTGATAGAGTTGAAAGGAAAAGATAACAGGCAGATAGTTGCACATCATTCTACTCGCTTGAGTTAAATATGTTGTAGCAAAGGTCATGACCCACAATATAGGATGGTTCATGGTATTTATACATAAGAGAAAGAATGACTAAAAGAGAAAGAATGAGTTTTAAACCAGTATGTCTCAACTACATGACAGGGAGAATAAATCCACATTACAGACTTGACTATTATTCTTCATTTTCAAGATTAAAATAAATTAAGTAGGCTTTCCTAGAACTAAATACACTTTAAAAATCACAAAGAGTACTTGGGAGGAAGGGGAGGAATAAAAGAATGTGATGCCAGACCCTACCTTAAATCACATGAATCCGAGTTCAGGCAAAGTCTCATTATAATGAATTTTAATCTCTCTGCATGGGACTAAGAATTAAAGAGAGGAATGAAATGACCCACAGTAGGAAGAATACTGTAAAAAGCCTACAGATAACAAATTTTTCCAGCGAATCCTTGTCTTTAAGAGTTTCCAGGGAGAATCAATACTGAGTGTTTCCATCTTGAAAACTGAACCATTGGCAGAAAGATGTCTCATATCTGAAAGTGTCTGAACTGTATTTCTGTCTGTAGTGACAAATTTTCAGAATTGGAGGAAGACCCATCAACAACCTACACTATGCAGATGACACAACTTTACTTGCTGAAACTGAGGAGGACTTGAAGCATTTGCTGCAGAAGGTCAAGAACTGTAGCCTTTGATATGGATTGAAGCTCAACATCACGAAAACAAAGATTCTCACCACTAAGCCAATTGGCAGCATCATGATAAACAGAGAAGAGATTTAGATTGTTAACAGCTTCAGCTTGCTTAGTTACACAATCAATACTCTTGGTTCCAGCAGTAGGAAATCAAAAGATGGATTTCATTGAGAACATCTACTCTCTGGGACCTTTCCAGAGTACTGAGGAGCAATGATACCAGTTTAGAGACTAAGGTGCATCTGATTCAAGCCATGGTTTTCACAATTACTTATTATGCAACAGAGAGCAAGACAATCAATAAGGATAATAGAAGAAAAATTGATGCCTCTGAGTTGTAGTACTAGAGAAGAGTATTGAACAAACAGATCTGTCCTAGAAAGGGTAAAACCAGGCTGGCCTTGGAGGCAAGGATTTAGAAGCTCTGTCTCATGTACTTTGGGCAAGTGTCCAGGAGAGACCAGTCCTTGGAGCAGGACATCATACTTGCAAAGGTAAAAGGACAGAGTAGGAGGGGAAGACCCTAGATAAGGTAGTTTGACACTGTAACAAGGGTAATGTGTAGTAGGTGTGTCAAAGACAGTGAGATTGGCTCAGGATAGGGCAGAGTTCAGAGATATTGTACAAAGGGTCACTAAGAGTCAAGAGTGACTCAACAACATATAACAACAAATGCAGAAATTAGTCCATATTTCTGTTTTCCCAAAGGAGAAATCAAAAGACCTTGAGGAAGAATATAAATTACTCAGTTATTGAAAGTGTTAAGAGCTAAAAACTGGAAAGTATAATCAAGGAAAGATGGGTTGGCAAAACACATTCCAACGACCGAGGGTTGAGAATGTATGAGAATTAGAAACAAGAGGAAATGAAACAAACAAAAAAAAATATTTAAGCAAGTAAAGAATCTGATTAAATCAATGAATTTGAAAGTTTGATTTGACAATTGCGTACAAAATAGGATGAGGCAGAAAGATTGAAAACAAAATTATACTAAGAGGGATCAAACTATCAAGAAACAATTACTTAGCAAGAGGTAAAACTTAAAGGATGTGATGACAGGAAGTGCTCAAAGTGACTTGAGAAATGAGAGATGCAAATCAAAACCACTAGCATTGGCAGTGTTAAGTTGCTGCACACTTTTAAATTGACCACCGGGCTTAGAAATACATTGTTTCCGCTATAGGCATCATTCATGGCAACATGTTAGCTAGATTGAAAGCAATAAATGTTGGAGACGATGTGGAGAGATTCGAACTCTCATATAGTTACTGGAAATGTAAGCTGGTACAACCACTCCGGATGGCAGTTTGGGATTTCCTCAAGAACTGAACATAGAAACTCCATATAACTTAGATAATCCATTGTTAGGAATATGTTGTTGTTGTTGTTGTTGTTGTGTGCCGTTGAGTCGCTTGCGACTTATAGCAACCCTATGTACAACAGTCCTAAACTCTGCTCTGTCTTGTGCCAATCGCACTGTCTCTTCTGACACACCCATCCCGACTACCCCAATCAGTGAATCAATTCACCTCATAGAGAGCCTTCCCCTCCTGCGCTGTCCCTCCACCCTCCCAAGCATGATGTCCCTCTCCAAGGACCCGTCCCTCCTTACAACATGCCCAAAGTATGTTAGGAGGAGCCTCAGAATCCTTGCCTCCAAGGAGCATCCTGGTTTCTGGTTTAACCCTCTCTAGGATGAATCTGTTTGTCCATGGTACCCTCAATACTCCAGCACCACAGCTCAAAGGCATCAATTCTCCTTCTATCCTCCTTAGTCACTGTCCAACTCTCTTCCTGGCTACCGGTGCCAAGAGTGTTGACTGTGGAGCCAAGCAAACTAAAGCTGTGAACAATCTCAATCTCTTCACCATCCATCCTGATGCTGCCAGTTGGCCCAGTGGTGAGAATCTGTCTTCTGGACATTGAACCTCAATCCATATTGAAGGTTGCAGTCCTTGACCCTCTGCAGCAAGCACTTCAGGTCCTCCTCAGTTTTAGCAAGCAGGGTTGTGTTGTCTGCATAACGCATACTGTTGATAGATCTTCCGCCAATCTTGACCTCACATATTTCCTCATAGAGCACAGCCTCTTGGATAATCTGTTCTGCATACAGGGTGAAAAGGTATGGAGACAGGACATATCCCTGGAGTACGCCCTCCCCAATTTTGAACCATGCAGTGTTTCCTTGCTCTGTTCTGACGACTGCCTCCTGGTCCAATTATAGGTTTCACCTTAGCACGATCAAGTATTCTGGATTCCCATTCTTCTCAGAGTCAGCCACAGTTTGTTATTATGGTCCACACAGTCAAACGCCTTTGCATAGTCAATGAGACACAGAGAGACATTCCTCTGGTAGTTCCAGCTTTCAGCTAAGATTCATCTAACATTAGCTACAATATCCCTAGTTCCACGATCCCTTCTAAACTCAGCCTAGACTTCCATCAGTCCTCTGCTGATGTGCTGTTCCTCACGGAAAATAGCTCTGAGAGATGAGATCTGTATACCAATATTCACAATAGCATTATTCACTATAGCAATAAAGTGGAAACTGCTCAAATGTCTCTTAGCAAACAACTGGGTTGAGAAAGTGTGATCCATCTACATGATGGACTACTATGCAGCACTCAGGAGTAACAATTTTGAAAAATACTTCATAACACAGGAGAGGCTAGCAGGCATTATGCAGAGCAAACTAATACAGGCTCATAAGAACAAGCACTGCAAAACATCATAACTGCAAACACAGAAGAATAACTAGTAGCACGTGCACAAATGGCCTCTAAAGAGTGAAGGAGGAGGAGGAGGAGGGCAGGGTGGCTGAAGGTGGGTAACAGAAGTCATAGGGTTTCAAATTTGGCAGGTGGAGGGAGAAGGTGAAGGAATTAGAAAAGATCCAGTGGTGATCAAAAAAGATGGGGTAATAGTGGACATATATCAATGGTGACTGATTTTATATGACACGATGTATGGGAATGATTGTATGAAATACAATGTGAATTTAAAAAGATAAAGACTTTTCTATTTCCAGTAGACATGTAGTCATGTCTATATTGGTTCGTAAAACTAGTGCAAAAATAAAAATAAATGCTTTTGAAATGTTTCTTGCTTTAGGGGGGGAAAATGATAAACAATTATTCAGCCAAAGGTAGGGCTTAATGGAGGTGGTAATAGTGAGAATGGACAGGTGACAATCATTCTAAACACTGTGAGGTGTCAAGCCAGATTCATTCTTTAATTTACTATGCTACATTTACTTTCCATCATTTAGCTGTCAATTTCTCCTACTAGGGTGTTTTACACGTTGCTTTGACACTGAAAAATACTGCTATGATGCTAAAGCAAAAGATGAGTTGCTTTATTTAGGAGAGGCTGCTGTCAAGGACTTCTCCAGAGTGTTAAAGAGCTACAGTGACAGTCAGTCTGGACACCAGGGTGCACCTGATCCAGGCCATGGTCTTCTCACATGCTTGGTATGCAAATGAGAGCTGGACAATTGACTAAAGACGACAAAAGAAGGATCAATACCTTTGAGTTCTTGTGCTGGGGAAGAGTATTGAACATGGCTGTGGACTGCCAAGAGAGCAAAGTGGCCTGTCCTGGAAAAGGTAAAACTAAGTTGCTCCTTGGAGATGAGGAATTTGAAACTCTGTCTCATATATACTTTGGGTGTTTTGCCAGGAGGGGCCAGCCCTTGGATAAGGATAGCATGCTTAAAGGGTAGAACTTCAGCACAGGAGAGGAAGGTGCGATAGAATGACTCAATGACGTGGCCAGGGGGGTCAAGCGTGTCAGAGATGGTTAGGTTAGTTCAGGATAGGGCAAGGTTCAGAGTCATTGTTCATAGGGTTGCTATGAGTCGTAGTCAACTCGATGGCACCTACCAACAACAACATAATGCTAAAAGTTATGCCACAAATATTTGGCAAACATCTTCAGGGTTACCTATGATAGACATGTTTAAGTGCTATCTCTAGATTAAGATGGGCTAGAAAGAACTGGCCATCCACTTCTGAAATTTCTAGCCTTTGGAAACTCTTTCAACAGCAGCAGTACGTCGTCTGGTATAGTGCCAGAAGATGAGGGCCTCGAATTGGAAGACCCTCCAGAACAAAAACTGAAATATTGACTACAACACTGAGTTTAAGCAGGGATAGTGAGAATGGTCCCAGAGTGAGGAGAGTTTTGTTTTGTTGTAGAGTCAATATGAATCAGGGTGCATGTTATGACACCTAACAACAATATTTAGCTTGTGTCTGTTTTGTTCTGATGCTTCGAGAATTTTCCAGGTGTACTAATGGAAACTCATACATAGATGTTGTTTCGAGTTGAGCACGACTCATAGCGACCCTACGAACAAAAGGCCTAAATCCCCTTTACAACTATCGACATTTATCAAAGTTCATAGAGTTTCCAGAGGCATTGGCATGTAAAATCGGACAATACAAAGCAATGATGTTTCCCATAAAATAGAAGAATTAAGAAAATGCTGTGAAACTTGACTAGGAATTTAGGGCAGGCATTTCAAAGGAGAGGGTGTGTGGGTTGAGATGTCTCCAAAGAAATTGGACAGATGATATATACTTCAGACTGGTACAGATTCCAGTTGGGAGAAACAGGAAAGGATAAAAAAAGGAGAGTCCCAGGAAAATGAAGTCACTTTGAAAAATGATAAGCAAAAAGGTAAATAAGTACCAGAAAGAAAGAAAAACATTTATGTAGCAAAGTACTGGAGTGAAGTTAGGTGCTGATTAATATGGCTTCAAAAATGGCTATGGGATTCATTAACTAGGTCATTATAGGTGTCAAAGTTCTAAACTCGGGGCGGGGGGAGGGATATGATCAATGATACCAAAGAAAGTAAAAGATCGAGGGTTCTTAAAATAAGTGAGAAATTGAAGAGGAGGAGCAACTGCCAACTTTAAAAGTATAGGAAAAGAGAAAAGTGAGTTAGAAGGGAAAAGAAAAAGGGTTTATGGAATGTTACGTGTGTATTCATTTGTAGGTCTTTCTTGACTCTTACTGCTTTTAAAATACAAGAGTTATGAACACCTGTAGGCCCTGAAGAAGGTTTGTATTAAGAAAAATATTAAAAGGACAAGCAAAACCAAGAAAAGTAATTGTTAATTGCTCAGTTCCTAACCTAATAGTTGCAACGCATTAGGCAGGGCAGGAGAAATATGTGTCTTTCTGCTTCTATGAAAGTCCTGGAAACCCCATCAGGGCAGCCCTACCCTATCTTATTTGGTATCATTGAGTCAGAATTAACTTCAAGATCATGGATTGTAACATAATGTGGGAGAGAAATTGAAAGAGGTCAATAACAGGTAAGCCAACCTAGAGTAAAAAGAGCAGTAAACTTTGAAATAAGATTTTTAAAAATAAGGCACAACACAAAATAAAATATGTAGAGAAATCTTACGTAAGGGATGGAGGTGTGTGCACTCACATGAGAGTATGAGTGTGTGCATTGAATAATACAAAAAATAGTTAATTAGAAATAGCGAGAAAAAGAATTCTTTTTTGAGCAACTCCATAGATTCTCTATGTGACCTCACATAAGCTCGCTGACCTTTGGCTCTTATGCCTTAGGCTCAGGGCCTGCATAATGGCGATAATAGTACCTGCCTCACACTAACTTAAATTCTCTGGAAATTAATGAGCTAGTTTATAAAAAGAGCCTTAAGCTCCCTCAAAGACATATACTATAAAAGGTATTATACCTCAGGCCACAGCTACATAACTACAGCTATCTCCCATTACGCTTTAGGACTGTTCTTAAAGAAAATATGGAGCTGGCCTAGTAATTCACAGAGTATCTAAACAGGCTTTGTCAAATCTACGTGAAATTACACATCAAATAACAGCATTAATGCACTAAGATGTTATTGTTCAAAATACAAGTTATTTGTAAAGCAAATGTATATACATAAATATGCTCATTTTTCAAGAGCACATTAAAAAAAATTTATACTAGTTTATATACAGAACTAGAATACTTTTATTTTTCAGACCGGATTCTTCGAATTTCCCTCACCGCCCTATCCATCAAATTGTACTACTTCATGATTAATTCCCACCCCCACCCCCACCCCCCAACATTCTTATCCCTCAGCGTCCAGCCTCCCCACCACCTTGGATCTTCACACTCCTCATGCTACAATTATGGTTTTAGCCACTACTTGTCCTTGTGAGACTGAGTTAGTTCACTCAGCATAATGCTCTCCCGTCCCTCCCAAGTTGAGTAATAATTTACAAAATCATTGCTCCTGCATACCAAAATTTCTCAATCCATTCAATTGTGATTGGACATCTGGCTGTATCAATGTTCTTGCATTGGTGAATAACGCTGCTATGAACCATGTTGTACAAGTCTGCATTTGTGCCTCAATTCTCATTTTTTTCAGGGTGTATTTCAAGTAGTGGAATAGCTGAGTAATGTGGAATTACCATGTTCAGCTTTTTCATGAAGTGCCAAACTGCCTTACAGACTGGTTGTGTACCATTTTACAATCCCACCAATAACGTATAAGAGTTCCTCTCTTGCCACACCCTCTCCCAACATTTATTACTTGTTCTGTTAAACTTTACCACTGTTACTGGAGTAAGATGGTACCTCATTGTGGTTTTGATTTGTGTCTCTCTTATTGCCAGTGATTTGGAACATTTCTTCATGTGTCTGTTTGCCATTCAAATATCTTCCTCTGTAAAAATTATTTGCATGTGTTTTTACCATCTTGTAATGGGGTAATCAGTCTTTTTCTTGGGGAGGTACTGAAGTACTCTGCAGACTTTTGTTATGAGACTCTTGTCTGAGATGGTATTACCAAATGTTTCTTTTGGTATGTTTTCTTATCACCCTGTTGGAAAAAGTTTTTGACGCATATATGAATTTAATCTTTAGAAGGTCCCATGCACCAATTTTATTCTGTTCAGACTGTGAATTTCTGGCTGTATTTAGCAGTCGCTTTATACCTTAGACTAGTGCTTCTAAGCTTGATCCCAGTTTTTCCTCTTAGGAACTTTGTGGGTTTGGGCTTTACTCCCAGGTCTCTGATCTACCTTGAGTTGATTTTTGTGTATGGTGTGAGTGAGATGCAGGCACTTGATAATATTCCATTCATCACGTTAAAGGAGCTCAGATGGCCTAGTGGCAAGAAGCTGCATTGTAATCCTGAAGGCATGTGGTTCGAGGCCACCAGCTACTCAGGAGAAGGCTGGGCAATCTCTTCTCATGCGATTAACTGGCTTCGATTCCAATGCAATGGTACACCACACACACACACACACACACACACACACACACACACACTCATGTTAGAATAGAATCATGTTGTTGTTGTTGTTATGTGCCATAAAGTCACCTATATACCTACCCCCCCCATGTTGCTGAGTCAATCCATCTCATTAAGGTCTTCTTCTCTTGTGCTCTTCCTCCACACTTCCAAGCATGAAGTCCCTCTCCAAGGGCTGGTCCCTTCTCCCAACATGTCTGAAGTATGTCAGACAAAGCTTCAGAATCTTTGCTTCCAAGGAGTAGATTGTCCTAACCCTCTCTAGGATGAACCTGTTTGTCCTCCCATCAGTCCATGGTATATTCAGTACCCTTCTCCAGCACCACAGCTCAAAGGCATCAATTCTTCTTCTATCATCATTACTCATTGTCTAGCTTCCTGATAAAAGTAATTACAAAGACCATAGCCTGGATCACATGCTTTAATATCCAAAAATTGATCGCAGGATCCACTATTCTAATTATCTTCTGGCCACCTAGAGGTCATATTATGAGTAGACAGTGATGTTAACATGCTGTAGTTGGTCTTCTGCTGTGTCCCCAGTCCTCCTCATTGGAAATACTGGTGAACCAAGGTGAGAGATGAAGGACCCACATGGTCATTCTCAAGTATGATCACCTTGAGCCTTAAAAGTATAAAAAATATAAATGAGGACTTATTTACCTGATCATTTAAGGTATGTAATGAAAGCTATTCAACAAATAAATATTTTGCATTCCTGCATTGATATAGGTATTCATTTTCTCTTCCTATGACACATGCAGATAGATACTAAAATGAGCATATTTCATTGAACTGTGCTTTATTTTCTTTTTCTTCACAGAGACTGCTTTTTAGTTTAACAAATTTAAGGTCTGTGAAAACTTTGTTTTAAGCAAATGAATTGGTACAATTTTTCCCACAGCATGTACTCGCTGTCTCTGTTTCACATTTTGGTGACTCTCACAATATTCCAAAGTTTTTGATAACACTTTTGCACACTTAATAACTATAATATTATAACTATAATATAACTTTTCAATGCAAAAGGAAACCAAAATCTAAATATGGTGGCCCAGAATTGGAGGAAGACTCATCAACAATGTTATGCAGAGGACACAACCTTGCTTGCTAAAACTGAGGAGGACCTAGAGTACTTGCTGCAGAAGGTCAAGGACTTTAGTCTTCAATATGGATTGAAGAACAACATCAAAAAGACAAAGATGCTCACCACTGGGCCAACTGGCAGCACCATGATAGATGTAGAAAAGATTGAAGTTGTTGTTAATTACAGCTTGCTCAGCTCCACAATTGACACTCTTAGAACAAACAGTTGGGAAACAAAAAGACAAAATGCACTGGGGAAATCTGTTGTCAGGGACCTTTCCAGAATACTGAGAAACAACGATGTCAGCCTAGAGATGAAGATGTGCCTGATAGAGGCCATGGTTTTTGCAATTACTTACTAGGCACCAGAGAGCTGGACAATGACTAAGGATGACAGAAGAAGAATAGATGCCTTTGAGTTGTGGCGTTGGAGAGGAGTAATGAACATATCACAGACTGCCAAAAACAAGTTAAGTCTGTCTTGGAGAGTTGAACCCAAGTTTCTCCTTGGAGGCCAGGATTTTGAAGCTCCATCTCATATACTTTGGGCATGAGGCCAAGAGGGACTGATCCTTGGAGAAGAACATCATGCTTGGAAGGGTGGTGGGAAAATAAGGAAAGGAAGACCCCAGATGAGATGGATTGACACAGTAACTGGGACCATGGGGCGTAGGTGTGTTGGAGTCAGTAAAACTGGATCAAGACAGTGCAGGCTTCTGAGCTGTTGTACATAAGGTCATTATGAGTTGCAAGCGACTTAACAACACATAACAAACAATACTGATCAGGTAAGAAGTCATGTTGCCAATCCAAAGGCATGAAGTTTTACTCTCCTAGCTGCTCCACAGAAGAAATATAGGCAATATCTTCCCTGACAATTTACTGCCTCTGAAAATGTACCAGAGGGTTGGCTATGCATTGATTCTGACTCAATGGTATACATCAACAGCAACAATATCTTACATTGATATTTGCTTTATTGTGTTGGATTGGAATCTGACACACAATATCTCTGAGGCAGACCAGTGCTTATGAACTTGGGTTCAAGACCAAGACCATGTGCCAACATAGAGGAATTAGAAGTATTTGAACTACACAAATAGTGCTTATATTATTATCATAAGATGTAGCCATTATATAGAGAAAATGAGATTAGTCTACTATTTAATATACATTTTTATGAAATAACATTACCCAGTTGGAAACTTAGGGAGCTCTGCTGACCTTGTGGGTAAGGAGTTGAGCAGCCAACACAAATGCAGGCAGTTCAAATACATCAGCTGCTCTGTGGGAGAAAGCTAGGCAATTTCCTCCTGTACGATTTATAGCCTCTGACACCCTTCTGGAGAGTCAGCATGGGTCAATTATAATGTGACCACACATAACAACAGTAAATCTACTAATCGATACAATGACTAGAGATGACAGAAGAAGAATTGATGCCTTTCAGCTGTGGTGCTGGAGAAGAGTACTGAATATACCACGGATTGCTAGGAGAACAAACAGGTTTGTCCTGGAGAAGGTGAAACCAGTCTGCTCCTTAGAGGCAAAAGACTTTGAAGTTTTGTCTGAAATACTTTGTCCATGGTACTAGGACAGACCAGTCCCTGTAGAGGGACATCATGCTTTAAAGTTGGAAGGACAGCCCGGGGCGGGGAGGGGGAAGACCCTGAGATTGACTCAGTGACTGGGGTAATGGAAGTACGTGTATCAGAGACAGTGAGGTTGGCTTGGGATAGAGCAGGGTTCTGAGCTGTGGTAAATAGGGTTGCTATGAGCTGCAAGCAACTCAGTGGCACATAACAACAACAAAAACATAGTAAGCCTGGTGGTAAGAAGCTGCACTGTGATCCCAAGGGCACAGAGTTCAAATCCACCAGCTGCTTTGTGGGAGAAGGATGGACAATCTCCTCCTGTTTAAGTGCCTCTGAAAACACACAGGAGGGTCAGCGATGGGTCAGCTCTGACTTAATGGTAAACAACAACAGCAACATAGCAGTAGTCAAGAAATCAAAAGGCATGTTGCATTGGGGAGATCTGCTGTCAAGTACCTTTCCAACATTCTACAGAGCAAGACTGTCAGTTTAAAGAATAAGGTGTACCTGCTCCAAGAAATGTTTTTCAATTACATTCAATACATAGGAAAGTTTGACAAGTAAAGATTGCAAAAGAAGAATCAAGCCTTTGAACTGTGGTGTTGGTGAAGAATATTGCATTTATCATGAACTGCCAAAACACCAAAATTGTCTTGAAGGAAGTATTACCATAATGCTCTGTAGAAGCAAGGATAGTGAAATTTTGTCTCACTCACTTCGGGGTCTATTGTGAGGAGGAATCAGTCTTTGGAGAGAGACATCTTTCTGAGAATAAGTCAGTGAAAGAAAAGAAGATCTTCCACAAGATGAACCGACAGAGTGACTGTCACAATGCATTTCAGCAAAAGATCTACCATGATGACGTAGGATAGGGCAAGATAGGCTCTGCTGTTAATAGAGTTGCTGTGAGTTGTAGCTGACTTGATAGCACCTAATAGCAACAACAGCAGCAACAGCAATAAACCTAAACCAGGTATACACGTCTAGCAGGAAATACTCACAAGCTCAGATTTAACACAAATACAGACAAGAAGCCATATCCTGTCCTGTTTTCCCTCTGAACATTTAAAGAAGATGAATTCCACACGTTTCAAGGTCATTAAAGAAACACAGTAATTTTCTAAAAAGTGTTTCTTTCTTTGAAACATGTAGAAAGCGGAAATCAAATTATAGCACAGTATGATAACTTCTTTATTTTTCTTTCACCTATGCAGATTAATTTTAAAAGTTTAAATTATATTTTAGGTAATCATATAACTACTCCTCTTTTTTGAAAGCACTGAGGTAACACGTGTCACTCATAATCTGCACATTTAAGAAATTAATTTTGAAATGAACATTAATATGCTCTTCTGTTTACAGAACACAATCGTTACCAAGTATGAATAATACTTCCAGGTGCTACCTATTAAAAATTCCTTGTTGCAGAATCCATCTGTAGTTTTTGAGACAGGAAAGAGAG
The DNA here is from genome assembly GCF_000299155.1 of Elephantulus edwardii. Taxonomy (NCBI): domain Eukaryota; kingdom Metazoa; phylum Chordata; class Mammalia; order Macroscelidea; family Macroscelididae; genus Elephantulus; species Elephantulus edwardii. The sequence continues at coordinate 5,203,449 of NW_006399892.1, read as the reverse complement.
AACAACTGCATATTCACAAATATAATAAAACCTATATTTTTACCCATACTCAATTTGTAGTTTGTTTATAAGGTAGCCATCACGACATAAAATAATCATTACTGCATTATGGCAAATAATTAGACACATACTTCAAAATATTTACTTTCGATCCAAGTTAGTAAAAGATCCTAAACTACAGCCTGTTGTTGTTGTTAAGTGCCATTGAGTCGCAGGTGACTCATAGCGACCCTATGAAAGAGAGTCCTCAACGCTTGGGTGCCTTTCATCCTCTCTCCAGGTTCATAGGGTTGCCAGAGGCAAGCTATTATGGAAGTGGATGCCACTCCTCCTTCCACGCTTGTTTTAATCGGGGAGCTCCACCCCACTCTCTGTCCGCATTGGGTAACCTGCCATTAACTCATTTGACACATCAGTGTCACAGTGTTCAGCCTCACAGCAACCACAAGTTACCACTGTACAGCAAGTGGACACACCAGGGCAATACACCTAGAGGAATGTCTGAACAAAAACAATGAAAGACTCAGTGTCTTAAAACCCAACAAGCCCAAATGCTGGCAAACTCCTTGCCCCAGACCCCCAATTCCTCTGGCAAGTCCACTTGCTTCTTGAGGCATGGCAGGTTTGAGGGCTCAGGGCACTTGTGGTGTGGTGTTCTTTTGGCACCACGTGGGGTCCAGCAGAGCAGACTTGCCAGAGGAACTGGGGGTCTGGGGAAAGGAGTTTGCCAGCATTTGGGCGTACAGGGTTTTAAGACACTGAAAAGTCGTGCCCCACCTAGGGTCTTGGGAGATTTAATGTCAGCAGAATCCAGACTTTAAATAAACTACAGCCTACAAAAGAAAAATGGGTTGTTCTTTGATAGCTCTTACTGTTGCAAAGCATCGTTGTATTGATTGTTCCTAGTAGTGACTCGAGGTAGAACAGTTGGAAATCTCACCCTGTTCTGTGCCATTCTCACAAACTCCACCACTCCCAAGCACTAGGGCAGTGGCCAATGTTAGGAAGTGGGAAATACAGCTAGACGTTAGAAATGTGATTATACACAACAGCTACTATAAGAGAAATTATAGCGTAGGGGTAAGAGTACAAATACTTTCTCCCCTTGGAGTCCATTTCTTACAACCGACAATGCCGTTATAGGATTTTATTTGCAAAAGGATGGGACCCGCCGGATTCCAGCCTTTGGAAAGATTTTTTCAGGTTAAATTTCTTTCCTTATGGAATACTGCTCTGTGTCTTACAGACAACTTTATTGGAAACTTTAAATCTGTACCTTCCTTTTTAGCTTCAGTAGTTTCTCCATAAATCGTCTCCTTATCTAGAACTCACATACAGCTGTCTTAGTCACATCAATTATTTCTGAATGGGCTGAAAAGTCTTTTTTTATTTTTTTCCAATTCACTTAGTTATGTCCATCAAACAGACTTCTAATGACTCTCTTTGTCAGTCATAAGGCACTGAAACAGTCATGGAGCAGAACACTGCAGCTTTATCAGGAGCAGTGTATGTATTTTTAAAGAGGAATTTTCTCAGACAGTGGAAATCTTTCCTTGCAAATGAACAGGCACTTAATTAATCTGCAAACATCTTCAACCAGTGTTGGTAGCTGTTGAACAAACACATTCAGGATTCCATAGTGCATTAACTATCATGTATCTGGCAGAATCTTCAAACGAACTTTAATCAGATTTCTAAACTGTTTCGGGCCATCTCTCTTTGCTAACATTTCAAGATCCCTCCACAATTCAGATTGCCTTTTTTTTGTTTTTTAAAGTCAATAGGAGATGAAAGGCTATTAAAAAGAAACATGTTGAGACATTTGGATTAATTAAAACATTCATCTGGAGAAGAAGAAGTTAAATGACTATATTAATTTATTTTGCTTTGCCTGCAATTACATTTTTGACATTGTTGTTTGAATATGTACTCAAGAGACTAAGATTGCAGGTGATTCTTCATACCACTGATATCCATCCCATCCGTGCCCCACAGTGACTGGAAGATGAAATACAATCCAAAATCTGCATAAGAAAAACATTTTGAATGTCTATTATGTGTCATGCATTCTATAAAAGGGGGAAAGAAATTAAATGTACACAATCTTTTATACTATTACAAGTTCTCCCAAACACAATATTTCCATTTATCTTTATAGCAACCTCACACAGGTTACCAGAATGTTATCCTTCCTTCCTATTTTGCAGATAAAGCTATAATTATATTGTTATTGTTGTGTACCGTCAAGTCAGAATTGACCCATAGCTGACCCTCCAGTGGGTTTTCCAAGACAGTTAAAAACACAGGAGGGGAGGAGATTGCCCAGCCCTCTACCAAGAAGCAGCTGGTGGATTCGAATGGCGTGCCTTTGGGACTGCAGCACGGCTTCTTGCCAGTAGGCTACCAGAGCTCCCAAAATAATATAGAGATATTAAAATAACTTAAACAGAATGAACTCCCACAGTTAACATCCAAAGGAACTGAAAAACCTTCTGTTCATTTCAAGTCTACTTTGTGACCTTTAGTGAACAGAGAGAGGAATATATAAATATGTATATACACACACGTACGTATTTCACTGTATATATACCCATTAGGAAAATGACACTGGTTAACTATTCATGTGGTTGTTCTGCCTCCAATGACTGCTCTTATGAAGATTGACTGAAAACCTTACTGGTCACAGAACAATAGATTCTGAAAGTTACTGTGTTGTCGTTCATAGAGAGCTGTACTGCTAACCTAAAGGGTGTTTCTCTCCGGCTGCTTTAATCCATGAGTGACTTCCGGGGAGAAAGATGGTAATCTCCTCCCATGGAATTCACAGTCTCAGAAACCCACTGGAGGTTCAGCTATGAGTCAGGTCCAACTTGATAATGATGAGGGAGACGACAGAGGACCTGTTAAATTCTCAGGTTGGTTAATATCTCGACCAAAGATTATTGAAATGAACAGTGAATTCTTTCCCAGCATTTCCAATTAGAATTTCCAATTTCCATTCTGTAGTTCCCCAAATCTTTGTTGCTGTTGTTATTGTTTGCAGAAATTTATATTTATTGAAAGTGTATACTTCTTTAAGCACTGATTTTCCTTTTTCTCAGTGGTGTGGATTCAGTTTCAATTCATAGTGAGTTACCACTAGATTTTGGAGGCTGTAAATCTCAAGAGAAATTTTTCACCTCTCTTCCTCATAACTTCTCATGAATTTGAACAGCCAAAAAAGTGCAGTCTTCGTGTTATTAGCACAACTCTACAGACTATGTCTGTAGAGCTCCCTATGCATTAACTAGCCAGACGTCTTCTTTTTTTTTTTTTTTTGGTCATTAAATCACATAGCTGTTTACCTTATTGCTGGTTTTAGGTTTGGTTCAGTTTTGTTTTTCAACCTCATTCAAGTGATAGCACTCAATTTTCCAACTCTTATTTTAGGAATCTAAAATGTTAAATGGGTTTAGAAGAGGTCGTGGTACTAGGGATATTATAGCTAATGTTGGATGGATCTTGGCTGAAAGCAGAGAGCACCAGAGGAATATCTATGTGTTTCATTAACTGTTCAAAGGCTTTTGACTGTGTGGATCACAACAAACTATGGCTAACTCTGAGAAGAATGGGAATCCCAGAGCATTTGATTATGTTTATGCAAAACCTATTCTTGAATCAAGAGGCAGTTTTCAGAAGAGAGAAAGGAGACACTGCATGGTTCAAAATTGGGAAAGATTTCCACCAGAGATGTATTCTGTCTCCATACTTTCTCAATCTATATGCAGAGCAGATAATCCAGGATACTGGACTGTATGAGGAGTAATGTGGCATCAGGATTGGAGATTCATCCACAAACTGTGCTATGCAGATGACACAACCCTACTTCCTGGAACTTAGGAGGACCTGAAGTGCTTGCTGCAGAAGGTCATGGTCTGCTCCCTTCAATATGGATTAAAGCTCAACATCAAAAAAACAAAGATTCTCTCCTTGAAACAATTGGCAACATCACTATGGAGGGTGAAGAGATCTAGATTGTTAACAGTTTTAGTTTGCTTGGCTCCACAATCAACTTTTTGTACCATTGACCAGGAACTCAAGAGATGAATTGCATTGGGAAAGTCAGCTGTCAGGGACCCCTCCAGAGTACTACAGGGCAAAGATATCAGACTGGAGATTAAGATGCACCTGATCCACGCCATAATCTTCACAACTGTGTGCTATGCATCAGAAAGCTGGACAATGACTAGGGATTAAAGAAAGAGAATTGATGCCTTTGAGCTGTGGTGCTAAAGAAGAGTGTTGAATATACCATATACTGCAAGGAGAACAAACATGTTTGTCCTGAAGAGGGTGAAACCGGGATACTTCTTGGAGCAAGGATTATGAAGCTTTGTCTGACATACTTTGGGCATGTTGCAAGAAGGGACCAGTTCTTGGAAAGGGACATCATGTTTGGGAGGGTGGAAGGACAGCGTAAGAGAGGAAGACTCGATGAGATGGATCAATTCAGTGACTGGGGTAATGGGAGTAGGTCTGTCAGAAACAAAAAGTTTTGCATAGGATAGAGCAGGGTTTAGGGCTCTCGCACATAGGGTTGCTGTGAGTCACAGGCGACTCGAAGGCACATAACAAGAACAATAAAATGTTTTATAAGTCTGTTTTATGTATGGGAAGGCTCAAGATTGGGGAGAGGAAAACATAGTAATCAAATTCTAGCAATACATTTTTTCACTGTATGCCTTCAAGAAAAACATAATCTATCAGATGGGCCTTTTCTATAAAATAGGAAAACAAGTCTGGTAACTGGAGAATAATACTAAATTCAAAGTAAACTAAGTATTAAATATATAGCATTTAATTGTATGGCTTCAAGAAAAACATCACATATCAGATGGATCTTTTCTATCAAGTAGGAAATCAAGGCTGGTAACTGGAGAAATAATAGTAAGTTCAAAGAAAATTAAGTATTAAACATATATAGTACTGTTACGAGAAAAAGCTATTCCTTGGAGAGAGACATCATGCTTGGGAAGGTGAAAGGACTTCAAAATAGAGGAAGACCTTCAACTAGGAGGACTGACACAGTGACTGCATAAAAAGGCTCAAGTGAATCTGAGACTGTGAGGATGACATTGGGTAGGACAGGGTTCACTGGGTCTCTATGAGTCATACCTGACTTGATGACACTTAATAACAAAATGGTTCAATAATTACTCTTAATTTTTAATCACATACTTTATTTTATTAACAAAGTATAAATTTAATCCTTGACATGTAATATTTTAAAGGATACAGGCAAATATTCATAATTTCCATATTCCTATCACATCATATTAAACTCTCCTGGCTTAATTTCTATTTTTTTTATATTCCAATTAATCTACAACTCTGACCTTGCAATTTTGTCTTCATTTTTGGCATTTGAATCTGTTTGAATCTACATGATTTATGCTAGATGTTTCCATCCATCCAGTAGTTTCTTCATTTAACCCTCTTCCAGGAGGATTCTATAAATCTACGTATCTTTCATCTTCATGCACTATCAGCTAATAGGTCACAGGCTTGAATCACTAATAACTATAACTTTCATTTTAATTCCCAGAAATAAGACCTTTTTTTATTCTTCCTATTGTTGGCATTAGAATCAATGCTATTTTATAATTGTCTGTAAGTTGAGTTTGAACATTTTGTAAGACAGCACTTTTCTATTGGAGCAAACTATTGAAAAGTGTAATTACTACACCCAATTAATTTTATTGGTTACAACTGTGAGGTGTAGTTGAGTCAACTGTATTCCTAGTGACAGTTGTTGTTCTGCGCCTTAGAGTTAGAACTGACACGTCACTAACCCTGTAGCAGATTTGCAGAGATTTGGAACCATACCAGAGGAAACCGGCATCTTTCTCCCAGTCGATTCAAACTGTATTTCTTTTATTAGCAGTGCAACTCTTTACCACTAGACCACCAGAGCTCACTCAGAGTGATACTATGGACAACACATCTGAGCCTTACCCTATCCTGGGCCATCTTTACCATTTCATATTTTCAAAAGATCACATTCATATTCACTGAGTCAATTTCTTTGGTTGAGGATCTTACACTCCTTCTCTGACTCTCCTTCTTCTCCTGCATGATGTCTTTTTCCAAGGGCAGGTACTTTTCCCCAAAGTGATTGAGACAAAATTTCACCATCATTGCCTCTAAGAAGCTCCCTGGTTATACTACCTATAAGACAGATTCTCCCCACCCCCTTGCAGTCCATGATATATTCAGTATTCTTCTCCAACACAATTCAAAGGCATCTATTCTTCTGTCATCCTTACTTACTGTCTCACTATCTTATTGGTGAAAGAAACAATTATTACACTTCCTACTATATTAATGCAAGCTATACAACTCGATGGCACTTAACAACAACAATAGTCTTCACAATTGCTTGATATGAGTGAGAGAGCTGGACAATGACTAGGGATGATAGAAGGAGAATTAATGCCTTTGAGCTGTGGTGCTAGACAAGAGTTTTTAATATATCATGGACTGTCAGGGGAACAAACAGGTTCATCCTAGAGAGGGTGAAATGAGTCTGCTCCTTGGAGGCAAGGGTTCTGAGGCTTTGTCTGACATATTTTGCACATGTTGTAAAGAGTGCTGATCCTTGGAAAGGAACACCATCATGATTGGAAGGGTGGGGAGATTGAGGAAGAGAGGGAGACCATCAATGAGATGGACTAATATAGTGACTGGGGTGATGAGGGTAGGTGTGTCAGAGACAGAAAAGCTGGCACCGGACAGAGCAGGTTTCATGGATCTTCTACATAGGGTCACTATGAGTCGCAGGCAACTCAACAGCATATAATAACAACAACAATCTTAATAGGCAATCATCTCCTATGCAATTAATTACCTCAGAAAACCCACTGGAGGGTCACTATGGATTGGTTCTGACTCGAAGGTGTGTTTTTTTTTAATTACTGGAGACTTCTCAAATGGATTGTCAAGTTTATGTAAGCAATATAACTGCCACCCAGGAGGATATATGCACACCCATGTTTATTGCAGCTTTGTTCACAATAGCAAAGAGTTGGAAATAACCTAAGTGCCCATAAACACACGAATGGATAGAGAAGCTCTGGTATATTCACACAATGGAATATTACACTGCATTGAAAACCAAAGAACTCATGCAATATTATTCAAAATGGGTGACCAGGGAGGAAAACATGCTGAGTGAGATATATCAGTCACAAAAGGACAAATACTGCATAGTGCCACTGTCATAGAATGGGACTGACATCAGGTTTGGGGTGAGACTGAGAAAGATTGGATAAATTATATATACTGCATTGAAACAGATGAGGGAGAGCGATATATGATTGGGTCTTAATAGTTATGACAAGAGTGCAGAATGAAGGTTGCATAGTGGAGTGTACTCGGGAGTGGGGGTGGGAGTGGATTGTATATCAATGAAAGAATTTTTCTTTCACTTTTCAAAGAGAATGAAATAAGAGTGGGAGGCAGGGAGAAAAATACAACAATGAATGAATGAATTGAAATCCCAAGTCTCTGTAAATGTTCATTAAAATTAATAAAACAGAAGAAAAAAAACATAATGTGCATGGATGAAACACAATGTAAATGAATTAATTATTGCATGCAAACCAATAAAAAAATATTAAAGAAAGTCCATGTAAGCAGAATTTATCTATTGTTTCAATGGCAATGCCTTGAATATAGTTAATATTCAATTGCTTTTCATTAACATGAACCAATATTTCATGTCCATTTTAGAAGTAACTTTTGAGCTGAGAAATTGGGGTATTTGAATTCCAGTTTTGATCCTCATATTAATTGTGAAATCTAAAGTCATAATCCATCTTGTTGTTGTTGATTGCCTTCGAGTCAAGCATGACTCATAGCAACCCTATGAACAAAAGGCTTGAAGCCCCACTACAACTATCAACATTTATCAAAGTTCATAGGGTTTATGAAGGCATGTTATTTAGGAAGTGGATGCTACTCCGGCTTCCAAACCTGCCACAGTATATTATTGTTTTTATATGCCATTGAGTTGTTTGCAATATATAGTGACCCCATGTACAGCAGTTCTGAATCCTTTTCTGTCCTGATTCAGTCTCATTAACTCCGACACACCAACACCCATCAGCCCAGTTACTTTATCAATCCATCTCATCCTGGATCTCCCTCTCCCGCACTGTCCGTCCACCCTTCCAAGTATGATGAAAGGCAGTAAGAGATACTATCTAATTCCTTACTTTCCTGAAACTCTAAGAATTATTTATCAGATAAAAAATAAATGATTGAAATAATTGATTTAGAGATAGTAAACCTGGCTCAGTAATTAGAAAATTCCTTAGTATACATCATAGCTTTAAAAATATTAGTATATTTTGGTATACTAAGCAATTACAAATAAATAAACTTTCAAGCAGGAGTGGCATCCACTTCCAAAATAGCTTACCTCTGGAAACCCGATGAACTTGGAGAAATGATGAAAGTTATGCAAGTGCCTAGGTCTTTCCTTCATAGGGTCACTATTAGTCGCCTATGACTCAACAGCAATTAAAAACAACAATAACAACATAGTGAGAGCCCAGTTGGCCTAATGAATAGAAAGTGATGCTACCAAACCAAAGGTGGGTGGTTTTAATCTGTGGCCCTCAAGGCTGGTTTTAACTGTGCTTAGTTAAGCATTCTTCTAAGTGGTTTAGCACTGGTCTGTCCATTTGCTGTACAGAGGTAACTCGTGATTGCTGTGATGCTGACCACTGTGACATTGATGTGTCAAATGTGTTAATGGTTACCCATGATAGACAGTGTTTGGTGGAGCTCCCCGATTAAAACAAGCTTGGAAGCAAGAATGGCATCCACTTTCAAAATAGCTTGCCTCCAGAAACCCTATGAACTTGGAGAAACGATGAAAGTTATACAAGTGTTCAGGTCTTTCATTCACAGGGTCACTAGGAGTCGCCTACAACTCAAGGGCAATTAATAACACAACAACAAAGCAATTACTCATCAAAAAAAGATCATAAACAAAGAATCATTATAATCAACCGTGCTAGTTAACTACCCTGATAAAAAGGTTGGAAGATGGCACAGTTCCCTCAGGTTTAATGTTTGTTTTGGAAAAAGTAAAGATATTCTTAATAAAGATCATCAAGCGTGATTATCAGCTATGCTTTGAAATTTCTTCTGTGATCCCTTCATTTTCTCAGTCATAGAGCATAACAATGTTTATTTTCTACTATGTGCTAGAGACTGTAACATCTAATCTATATCTTAAATACATGGGTCCAATAGCAAAGATTAGCAAGATAAAAGAAAATGTCACAATGAATGTCTGCTGGAGAATATTTCACCTGTAAATTCATTAAACACTTGGTATCATCACTTGTAAAGTTTTCTATTTACACACACCAGAGGACAGGAGGAATGCTAGATAGGGGAAAAGAACACTGTTAGGAATGAACGATGGTGGGAAAAGTCTATTTTTAAATTTATATTATCCAACAAAGATTTGGAAAGTATTTGCATTGTGCCTACTACTGTACTAAGAAATTTATGTGCCGAAATTCGGGCTTTGAGCTCAGCTGGGCAAACAGGATTAATCACAAAGTGCTTACAGAATACAGGCGAAGGTTACTTTCCTTTCTCTCTCGTGGCATTGATGATAGTCATCAAAGGCACAGTTCACAAACTGCTTTGCATGACCGCCCTGCACTACCATGGAGCTCCAGTAGCAGCTGAATGGTGTCGATAAACCTACTTCATAAATTACACAGTTGGAAGTAGTCTGTAGCAGACAGTTCAGGGAAACAACACTGGAGAGCTAGTGGAGCCCTCATCAGATGGCCCAGGCTCTCAACTCCTAAAGCACTGTTGTTGCTACTGTTACCAGATGCCATAAAGTCACTTCTAACTTATGTTCAATAGAACCATGTAGTACCTGGCCCTGTCACGTTTTCACAATTATTGCTACAGTTGAGTCCAGTGTTGCAACCACCACGTCAATTCATCTCCACTGCAGGCCTTCCTGGTTTTCACTCGCTCTCCACATTACTATGCCTGATGGCCTCCTTCAAGGACTCGTTCCTCCTGATAACATGTTCAAATTATGTGAGATGAAGTTCCTTTTATTTGCCTTTAAGAAGCAATCCGGCTGTACTTCATCCAAGATGTTGTTGTTGTTCTTAGGTGCCATGAAGTCGAGCATGATTCATAGTGACCACGTGAAAAAAAAAGAGATCTGAACCCTGCTCTATCCTGCACCATCTTTACACTTCGTGACACACAAGAGCCCATTTCAGCAGTCACTGTATCAATCTACTGGTTGAAGGTCTTCCTCTCCTTCGCCGACCCTCCATATTTCCTGACATCCTATTATTCTCCAAGGAAGAGCAACTCCTAGTGACATGTCCAAAGTATGTCAGATGAAACCTCATCATTCTTGTCTCCAAAGAGCATTCTGGCTGCATTGTCTCCAAGACATATATCTTCATTCTCTTGGCTGTCCCTGGAATGTTCAATGCTCTTCTCCAGACTTGTTCACTTGACTAGTATTCTATGGTATGTTCAATATTCATTGTCAACACTGTAATTTAAATACATCAGTTCTTCCTTATTCATTGACTAGCTGACTTTCACATGTATGTGAGATGACTGAAAAGACTACGCAGCACACAGGAGCAATGATTTTATAAATTATTAGCTAATATTGGAGGGACTGAAAAGTATTATGCTGAGTGAACTAACTCAGTCCCACAATGACAAATACTGTATAAAACCATTATTGTAGAATGAGTATAAGGATCCAAGGGAGGGGGGAGGCAGGGTGGAAGCAAGAGGGGTGAGAATGTGCAAGGTGAAGGGGGAATGAATCATGGAGTTGTATAATTTGATGGGGGGGGTGAGGAAAATGGGAATAATCTGTTTTGGAAAAAAATATATTCAAATTTTGCAAATAAACTAGTATAAAAATATAGAAAACAAAATCGGTTGAAAACAAAATAAAAAACAAAACAAAACAACAACCAGCAAGATGACTGAAAATATCATGCCTTAAAGTCCATCTATTTCAGTCCTCAAAATGACTTCTTTTTAATGCTTAAGTAGCTCCAGTGGTATAGTCTATAGTATGTCCAACGGAAAGGCCAGATGTGTCTGGAGGTTTAATCCATCAATGACTCTTCAGGAGAAAAATGGGCACTCTCTTCCTGCAAAGGGAGGGTCATTATGGTTTGGAAGCCACTGGATGGCACGAAGTTTGATTGGTTAGGATTTGTAACCCTTTACCCAACACAACATATAACTTGATTTCTGAATGTTGTTTCCATGGGAGTTGATTTTGGATTCAAGGGGTGGGGGGAAACCCTGAATCACTGGGAACAAATAAATAAATAAAACCAAAAAGGACCCAAGAGCAAATTTCCAAACTAACTTCTGTAATACAGAGTACCACACATAGGGGCCTGCATCAATAACACTCAAATGGTTTCTTCTATACTTAAATGAATGAAAATAAAGCATGAATTTTAGGATCCACTCAAACAGATGCTCCAGATTGTTTTCTCTCTCCCCCCCACCCCTTTTCTAACTTAGTCATTCCATCCAAACTGCACCTGGTAAAGTCTGTTGAGGATACCGCGTACATTTAAAATCCTTGGGTTTTCATATGCTGTGGAAGGGAGTTCTGTGTCCTTAAATAGCTTTTCCTTGTCTGAATGCATTAAAAAGTCTGGCATGAATCGAGAGAGACAAATGGAGTAAGTCACTGAAATATTTCTTAAGCATTTAATCAGCAAACCAAGTGGAAACCTAATTGTGAGCCAGACTCTTCTACTACACAGGTGAACCCCATTTCCTCTTCTCTCCCTCTGGCTGACTTTATTATCCTATTTATATGCACTTTGTAAATAGAATCTACTAAAGTCAAGGAAATAGATTCTTCTCAAGAACCTCCAGAATGTAGGCTGACCTCTCAACAACCTTGATTTCTCTCTAGTGAAACCTTTTTCATATTACTACCTTAAGAACCATAATTACTAAACTGGTGGTGTTTTAAGGCACAAAATTTAAGAAAAAGTGCTCAAGCGACAATACTAATACACTGGGTCACAAAGCTGAGAATTTGCGAAGAGAGGGAAGTGAGGTTGTTTGGTATAAGGCCCGGCATTTATAAAAGAGAAATTAAAGCTTTCCTTCAATTTTTTACCATTGTTCCATTGTTGAGTGGACCAAGCCACCTATTGGAATTGTCACTTAAAACAATTATACTTCTAAAATGTTCAAATATGTTGTTGTTGTTTTTTTTAAAGTTATTTGTTTACTAAGTATAAGATGTTAGAATAAGCTCTATAGTATTTTGGTGTTTATTATTATTTTAATACAGTGAATATAATCCAATGACAAGAAGAAAATGAGAATAAAGAGTAACCTATCATAAACCTCTAAGACACCTTTTAGGGGAAACTACTTCAAATTACACGTCAGAGGTCTCTATTAGATAACTACTAATGTATTTGGAGAAAACCTTGGGTGCTCTAATCAGGAACTATGCTTTTCTTTTGTTGATACAGACTATCAATTGAACTATCTTAGGCAACTGATTTCTGAGAAACAATTCATCTTTTATAAATATTGATTTTGAGCTCTCAACTTCAAAAGTGAAATGAGGATCCAACAAACTCTTGTAAGTGAAAAATATTTTAACTGCAAAGTTTTCTATAAATATAATGGTGATTATTCCTTCCATCTCAGCTTGAGCTTAGACCAAAAATTTGTAGGGGGCTGACTTGAAAAAAAGGGTAAACACGCGTGTTCATGTGAAAAACACACACACACACACACACACACACACACACACGAGTCAAGAGAAAATTTTCTGTATACATCAAAATACTGAAAAGAAATAAAGTGCTATTGTATGTTTTTGAATGTTAGCATAATCTACTCCACTGGAAGAAGGGCCACTAGGTTGCTGCTCCTTACAGACAAAGAGAGTAAAACTTTATCTGATACATATTGGACTTGTAATCAGAAAAGTCCAGTCCTTAGAAAAAAGACATCTTGCTGGAAAAAAGGGAAGGTAATAGAAAACGGGAAAATCCCCTCGAAAAAGAAAGAGTGAAATAGTGATTGTAGCAATGCCCTCGAGTATATCAGGGACAGTGACGATAGAGCCAGATAGGACAAGGTTCAGTTCTGCTTTTCATAGGGTCACTCTGAGTCAAAGTGGACTCAACAGCATCTAAAAGTTCTACTGAGTTAAACGAATTCATTCTACTTGACATCACAATCAGAGGAAGATTCATCAGAAATCTGTGTTACGTAGATGACACAATCTTGCTTGCTGAAAGTGAGGAGGACTTGAAACACTTGATGCAGAAGATCAAAAACTAGACCAACAAAATGACGCCTAACTGAAGGGACCACCTTTGCTTCTTATCCACTTATTTTTTTATTTCTCCTTTGTTCTATATGAATTTCTAGAGACATTTTTCTTGTTCTTGTTGTCAAGTGTCATTGAAACAAGTACAACTCACAGTGACCCTATGAACAATAGTTCTGAACCCTGTCCTATCCCACACCACCTTTATCTCTGAGACATTTAAGCCTGCTATCTAAGTCACTATATCAATCCACTTCATTGGGAATCTTTCTTCCTTTCAGTGACTTTCCACCTTTTCAAGGCTGAAGTCCTTTCCTGAGGAATGTTGTTGTTGTTAGGTGTTGTGGAGTTGAGTCCTATTCATAGCAACCCTATGAACAGCTGACCTGCACTCTACCCTGTCCTGTGGCATCTCTGACACATTAGAGTCCACTGCTAAAGTCACATGTCAATCCATCTCATTGGGGAATAACTTCTACTAAAAACTTTCCCCAAAAGTTGGTACTAATTCTCAACTTCTTCATCTTTGCCTTTAGACTGGTGCATATTTTTGAATAGTAATTGTATGAAGAAGTCTTGCTTGTGTGCTTCTGGGTAATTTTCTATCACATAAGGAATTATACTTTAGGATAGATCTTGAAATGTCCTTTATGATAATGAATTTGAGTTCAATTTGAACTTATATATGAGTAGCTGATGGTCCGTTCCACAGCCAGCCCACGGTCTTCTTCTGACTGCTAATCTTGAGCTTCTCTAATGGTTCTTTCCATGGATGTACTGAATATTTCATGAATTGTCAAATGAACAAACAAATCTGCCTTGGAAAATGTGCAAGCAGAGTAACCCTTAGAGGCAAAGAGTGATGAAACTTCACCTCACATTTTTGTGCATATTGTCCAGAGGCATCAGACCTTAGAAAAAGATATCATGTGTAGAAGAGTGGAGAATCAGTGAAAAAAAGGAAAAACTTCAGGTAAATGGATTCTAACAATGGCTTGGAATAGTGGAGATTTGGTGGTTGGCTCAGAATAGGGCAAGGTTTTGATTGTTGTTCACGTGGTCCTATAAATCATATTCAACGCAACAGCACATCACTCATATTTGAAGAAGGACAATACTATTTTATTACTGTTAGGCTTTCTGAAGCAATAGGGTTCGGTGTTCTGGAGTCAGTGAGACTGGCTCAGGATTGGACAGGGTTCAGAGCTATAGTACATAGGGTTGATATGAGTTGGGAGCAACTCGATGACACATAACAACAACAACAACAATAACAAACCTCTTTCTAAAGGAATTGGTGGATATAGATTAAAAAAACCCTAATTTGTTTTATATTCTTGTTTCACCTATAACTTTTTCATTCTTTTCCCCTGTGGCCAGCTCATCCCACACATATTCATATAACTGCTGTTTTCTACATAGAAATTCATTGATATATTAATTTTCATTTATAAAGTAGCTAGAAGTAGAACATTTTAGCACCCATAGTTTGTTAAAGATACTCGAGCCTATTAAAAAGTTCATTTCATGGAACTTCTTTTGTCTGAATCTCATTATACATATGCAAAATAACAATAATAAACCATGCAATTAAGTTAGTTCATTTATTATAAAGGAAACAAGATAATCTTAGCATGCTTTTTTTTAATGTGTAACTTCAGTTTTTAATGACTGCAGCTTATACTGGCAGTGCATGAATTAACTAGGGATATCATTTATTAACACTCTTCAGTTTGTCAGTAACCCTGAAGTATATCACAGAGCTACATCACTGAGCAAGAGACTTACATCCTGCAGCAACTGATCGATTGAAAGGGAAATCTTTCCAAGGTGTAATTAGCGATGGGTAGTAGACGTTTCCTAAACCATACTAGAAATAAAAAAAGATAACTTCCTTAATTATAGAGTTGCTAAATTGTCTATAAGATGCATAGCAATATTTCTAAATAGTCATTTATCATTTACCGTGGGTCCACTCAAAAGCTTGATTTCATTGTTGCAATAATACTAGAGCCCACTTACACATTTTACTATGTATTTTACAGGCGAGAAAACATACGCTCCTGGAGTTAACCTGCCCAAGGTGATGCGGTTGCTAAGTGATTCACAGGCTGCTTCTAACAAAGAGATGTCATGTCCTCAACTGAACTGTAAGCCAATGAAAACCAGGCACTTAGATTTCTGCATGCATTGCTAAGAGTACCGGTCCAACTAAGCCACAATTTAGCACAAACCACCTTATTAAAGAAAATGGTGGTATAATTTGAACTATGTAAGGAAACGAGACTACAAGAGAAATAAATGAGTTCTCTTAGCTACTTCTGAGAAGGCTTTCATGGGCTTTTTAAGCTGAAAAATTAGACGTGCAGGCTTGAATTCCACAAAACACTACATACAGTTTTCATTACAATTAATCCAGTTAGAAAGAAGAAGAAAAAAGATCTACCATTCCCATTCAGTCATCTGGGTTTTATCTTTTAAGGCAAAGCCCAATAAATCTTCTTGCCTTCCTGTACACAAGGCAGCTGTTCTCAACTCTAGCTTCACATCTGAATTACCAAGGAAACATAAAAAATATTGATACTTGGGCTACATCCCAAAATTATTTTGGGATAGGGCTTGGTATCTGTTTCAGAAAGGTTGAAAAACCACTTCATTCCTAAAATTAGAGGAGAATCATACTGATACTATTCAGCTTTGGCTGCCAGGAAGCTCAGCGCTCGATCACCATACATTTATAAGCCTAAATTGGTAGGCACATTTACTTATTCCTCCCTCTAAGTGGTTTTAAAAGTTCTATTTATATTTTAGTGACCTCACTCTAAATATATTTTATTGCAAAATATCTCCAATTCTTTAAAAAGCAGGTAGACAGCACTTTAAAATTATTTTTGAAAAATCAAGAATATTTCCTCTCTTTCATATTTTTCTACTTGAGGAAAACAGTCTCAGTTGTTGTTTTGAAAAACTTAAAAGACACTTAAAAACACACACACTTAAACTGAGTGTGTTATGTACTGGGTAGTGAACTGAACTATCAGCCACTCTGGGTGAGAAAGAGGAATGGTATCCTTCCAGAAAGATTTACCGCACTGAGGACCTGATGGAGGGGGACTAGGACCCAACAGCAGTAGGCAGTGGATAGAGTACATCCTAGAGAAATAATTTGCAATTTATGCCGAACTCGGGGTTCTGTTTACAAACAGACTGAATGATAGATCGAACACTCTTCATTAGTAATTATGGGATGATTTATACAGCATTAAAAACATTTTAAAAATTTGTCTTCATGGCGTTACCTAACAGTCAATTTCCTCTTACTTGGCTCCACAATCAACACTCTTAGCACCAGCAGTTAAGAAATCAAAAGATGAATTGCAAAAGGAAAAAATCTGCTGTTAAGACCTCTCTAGAATGCTTAAGAGCAACGATGTCAGTCTAGAGATTAAGGTGTGACTGATCCAGGCCATGGCCATTGCAATTACTTGCTATGCATCAAAATGCTAGACAATGCCTAAGGACGATAGAAGAAGTGATGTCTTTCAGTTGTGGTGCTGGAGAAGAGTGTTGAACATACCATGGACTGTCAAGAGAACAAACAAATCTGCCCTGGAGAAGAGCATTCCAAACTGCTCCGAGGAGGCAACGATTTTGAGACACTATCTCAAATTCTATGGCCATGTGGCCAGAAGGGACCAGTCCATTGGAGAAGGACATCATGCTTGGAAAGGAGGAGGTTCTGCAAAAGACCCCCAATGAAATGGACTGACACAGTGACTGCAGAAATGTACTGAAGTGTGTCAGTCATAATGAGGATGACACGGGAGGATGAAGGTCAGGTCTGCTGTTCACAGGGTTTCTGTGAGTTGTATGTTACTCGACAGCACCATAAACAACAACAGAACATCGTGTCTGTGGTCTTATTCTGCTCTTGAACTAACAAGTAAGTCTCATAAAGCTTAGTGGCTAACTAAAAAGTTAAAAACTCAAGTCCAAACAGTGGCATTCTAGAAGAAAAGCTTTGTTGTTGTTGAGTACCATCTAGTCGGAATCGACCCATAGCTCACCCTCCAGTGGGTTGTCAGAGGCTGTTAATTGCACTGGAGGAGATTGATTGTCCATCCTTCTCCTGTGGAGTTGCTGGTGAATTCAAACAGCGTGCACAGTTGTCTTCCTTATCACCAAGTTCACATTTATAAATTGCTACTCTTAATGACCTGCTAGACCAAAAGTGATCTATTCCATAAATGTTAGGAAATCTTCAGGCAAAATTCAATCCCTCAAGTATTATGAAACATTTCTAAAAGTATGTTTTATTGTTAGGGGCCATGGAGTTGACTACAACTCATAGAAACCCTATGAACAATGGCTATGATCCCATCCCTGGCCTGACCCAGCCGCACCATCTCTGTCACATCTGATCCCATTGCCATAGTCACTATGTCAATCCCTCTCATCTAGGGTCTTTCTCTGTGCAGTGATTCTCAAATTTTCAAAGCCTAACGTCCTTCTCTAAGGACTGATTACTCTTGGCAAAGTATGTGAGGTGAAGTTTGAAAATCCCCGCCTCCAAGGAGCAATCTGGTTTAACTCTCTCCAGGACAGATGTTTGCGTTCTTTTGGCAGTCTGTGGTATGTTCAATACTCATCTCCAGCACTACAACTCAACTCAGAAGTATCAATTCTTTTTCTGTCATTGTAGTCATTGTCCAGCTCTTAGCTGCATATCAAACAATCATAAAGACCATGGCCTGGATCAGGTGTACCTTAATCTCTAGACTGATATCGTTGCTCTTTAGCACTGTGGAGAAATCCTTGACATTAGATTTTCCTGATGCTGCCCTGCATTTGCTCACCAAGTTGTGCCAAGAAATCTGGAGGATAACTACTTGGCCAACTGATTGGAACAGATCCATATTTATTCCCACTCCAAGCAAAGGTAACCCGATTAAGAGTGTGGAAATTATTGTACAGTCTCACTATCACACACTAGCAAAATCCTGGTGAAGATTATCCAGAAAATACTTGAATAGTACATTGACAGAGAACTACCAGAAATATAGGGTGAGTTTAGAAGAGGTTGTGGCACTAGGGACATTATTGCCAATGTCAAATGGATCTTGGCTGAAAGCAGAGAGTACCAAAATCATGTCTATCTATGTTTCATTGACTATGGAAAGATATTTGACTGTGTGGATCACAATAAATTATGGCTAAACTTGAGGAAAATGGGAATCACAGAACACTTGATCATGCTTTTGCAAAACCTATACTTGGACCAGGAAGCAGTCCTCAGAAAAGAGCAGGGAAACACTGCATAATTCAAAATCAGGAAAGGAGTGTGTCAGGGATGCATCCTGTCCCCGTACCTTTTCAATCTGCATGGGAAGCAGGGCTTTATGAGGAGGAGTGTGACATCAGGACTGGAGGATGAATCATTGACAGTCTACAATATGCAGATGACACAGCCTTGCTTTCTGAAACTGAAGAAGACCTGAAAAAGGTCAAGGACTATAGTCTTCAATATGGATTGAAGTTCAACATCAAGAAGACAAAGATTCTCACCACTGGGCTAATTGGCAGCCCCATAATAGATGGAGAAGAGACTGAGGTTGTTAGCAGTTACAGTTTGCTTGGATCCACAATCAACACTCTAACACCAGCAGCCAAGAAAACACTAATTGCACTGGGAAAATCTGCTGTCATAGACCTCTCCAGATTGCTGAAGCAACAATGTCAGTCTAGATACAAAGGTGTGCCTAATCCAGGTCATGGTTTTCTCAATTACTTGTTATTCTTCAGAAAGTTGGACAATGACTAAAGATTACAGAAGAAGAATAGATGCCTTCAAGTTGTGGTGCTGGAGAAGAGTCTTAAACATACCATGGACTCCCAAAAAATGAGTCTGTATTGGAAAGGGTGATACCAAGTCTCTCTTCGAGGATTGGATTTTGAAGCTCTGCCTCACTTACTTTGGGCATGTAGCCAGGAGAGATCAGTCCTTGGAGAAGGACATCATGCTCAGAAAGGTGGATGGACAGCCCAGGAGAGGGAGACTCCAGATGACATGGATTGATACAGTAAGTGCGGTGATGGAGGTTTGTGTGTCAGAATTAGTGAGACTGGCTCAGGACAGGGAAGGGTTCAGAGCTGCTGTACATAGATGGTCGCTATGCATCACAGGCGACTCAACCAATAATATTCTATGACAGGTTTGGAAGCCCGAATGGCATCCACTTCCTAAACAGCTTGCCTCCGGAAACTCTATGAGCTTTGATAAATGTTGATAGAGGGGCTTCAGGCCTTTTGTTCATATGGTGGCTATGAGTCATGCTTAACTCAAAGGCAATCAACAACAACCTGTCTTTTGATTTTTTTGACTGCTAGTGACAAGAGTGTTGATTATGGATCTGAGCAAGACAAAATTGCTTGCTGACAACTTCCATCTTTTCTCCATCTATTTTGATGCTATCAGTCCAGTGGTAAGGATTTGGTTTTCTTCATGTTGACACATAGTGCATATCGAAGGATGCAGTCCTTGATCTTCTGTAACAAATGCCTCAAATATTCCTTAGTTTTGGCAAATGACTGTGTCATCTGCCTATTTCCTCATGTCTTTTTTTCTTTCTATTTTTTGTCTTGCCAATGTCATCTAACTTTTTCTACTTGGCAATCCCTTGTGAACTTGTTTAATGCTTATAAAATGAACACAGTCATTTTTATGTAAACCAAATTTTAGTCACTGACAAAAAATATAAAAGCAACAAAGAACATTATATATCTTGTTGTGATTATTATTGTTGTTTTACGCCATCAAGCCAGAATTGGCTCATAGCTGACTCTGCAGCAAGTTTGCAAAGGCAGTAAATTGCACAGGAGAAGACTGCCCATCCTTCTCTTACAGAGCAGCTGGTGCCTTTGAACTGCATGCATCTGGGGTCACAGTGCAGCTTCTTACCACTAAGCAACCAGAGCTCATCATTATTATTACCATTGGTCATATTACAGTGACTTGAAAGTTGCTCTAGTGCAAAAACTTATAGCTATAAGATCAACGGTGGACAGGAAATACCAGCAGCATCACTTATGAACAGATTTCAGTAGAGCTTCTAGATGAAGACAGATTAGAAAGAAAAATCTTGGAGCCTGCTATCAAAAATTAGACCATGAAATTATTATGGATCAGAAAATCATTCTGCTTCCCATTGGCTAATACCCTTAACTGAATGCAGTAGCAGATGATACATTCTACCTCTGAGTGGGCAGGCTCGGATGAAATTAGACTTTTAGGAGGGACCTACTTCTTGTATCACAGCTGTGTAGAATCAGAGATGACAAAGACACGGAAAATTAGTCAGGAAGTGACTAATTTGACAGAAAGATACAAAGTCAAAAATCAGAGTTTGTACATAATATAGATGTCGATAAAGTCAAGTGAGAGCAATTTTATCCTCTAAAGTCATGAGCACTAAAATACTCCCAAAGGCTTCTCATTAATGAAGCAAATTTAGTTGTATTAAGAAAAAAAGAGTGGGATGGATGTCTTAATTTACATTCTTCTAGAAAATCATTCTCAAAGCCGCAGGGAAGTGGTTGTCAAGCTTTTTCAAAGCTTACGTATTTTAGAGCACTGATGACGTAGTCTTCTGGGCATTGTGCTGTAAACTCAATCACCAAGCCTCTCTGGCAGCAGCTAGAATTCACTAGTTGCTCCACAGCAGAAAGATGGACAGTCTCCTCCTTTGTAATTGTAGACTTGGAAAACCCTCTGGAAGGCAGGCTATGGCTTAGCTCTGATCTAGAGCAATGAATGAGTGAGTGATGGGACTATACTGTGTATCTCCTTCCTGTATACACACACACACATACATGCTCAGGGACCCCTGTATCCATACATGTGTGAGTGTGAGTCAGAGGGGAAAAAAATTATAAAGCATTATTTTCCTTTTCTATATGCTGTTCATTTTGCTATTTTAATCAAACACCATTCTCTTATCTTCTTTCAATTAAAGTTGCTGAATGTGCAGAGTGCTGAGTTTCTGTTTATGATAATTAATAATTTGTTAATAGATATTGGTGACATTGGCACAGCTTGATTTGAATAACTAATCTCCTTATGTAAGCAAAAATTGTTGAGTTGGTAAACACTGTGTTAATTGTATCTCTATATCAATTTTAAAAATGCTAAATAAGATTCACTGAATTAACTTCAAGATGAATTAATGAGTTTCAATAATTATTTGCAATGGGGGGAGAAGGCATTTGTTATAAACGGACATTTCAGCTTTAAGTCTATTCCTAAGATGTGAATTTAGTAGATCCACAGTAGGATCAGGAACAGGAATGTGCCCTTTAAAGCACTCCAGGCAAATGTGACCCCAAGAATTCTGTAACCTGCACAGTTAAACATGGCATATGGGTATTATGGGTCTCATCTTCTTTTGATGTTTTTCATCATTCTGTTCCTCTGTGTCTCTCCTCTGCTGCACATCAGTACTATAGGAGGACATCGAACATGACCCAACTCCACGCCTGTTTCCATGGTTAACTTATTTGTAAACTGAGGCACTGGGTGGTCAAATGGCAGGCATGATTTGAAAGTTCCCAGGGACCTCTGGTGACCTAGTATGTAAGGTGTTGCACTGCTAACCCACACTCAAGTAGTCTCAATTCACAAGCTACTGCATGGGAGAAAGATGGCCAATTGCCTCCTAAGTTATATATCAGTTTCTATTGGATGGCACAGAGCAAAGACATTGTACTGCTTCTGAAATTTCTTTACATTTTAAAAATAAGTATGAGAAATCAGATCATGCCAACAACAAAAACTAAGAACACCTCAAATGAAATTTATGGTAAAGCTCATGTAGAGTTTGTTGGGTTTTCAGTCTTGTTTTAAATAAGAAAACGAAACAAATGGTGAATGCAATACTTTTTTTGTTCAGTTTGTCTCTTCTGTAATAGTGGTAGTTCATCATTATGTGATTCAAGATGGCCCATATCAGTCCATTTCAGCTTTCTAATACCTACGCTATCTATCTTTGAGAATTGCGTTTCATTTTGACAACTTGGAATTTTTCTAGAATCCTACTTAGAAAGCATGCTGCACTTTCCAACTACTAATGGGTCCTTGCAGCTGTTTCTTCTCATGTTGATCCATGCCATATCAATAAATGCAATTTCTAAAGCTTTGCTCCATCCAATTCCTTAACGCTAATTCTGCTTTAAGGGTGAGCAGAAAAAAGAGTAAGATCTTCAATGAGAAGGGACTGACACAGAGGCTACAACAATAAGCTTCCAATAACAAGGGCTGAGGATGGTGTAGGATTGGCCATTTTTTCCTTCACTTGTAACTAAATGTCACTATGAGTTGGACTTAACTAATTGATGCCAAAGGCAACCCATAGTGGACTGTGCTTGGTGGAGCTACCAGATTAAAATAGGCTTGGAAGCAGGAGCGGCATCCACTTCCAAAATAACTTGCCTTGGAAAATCTACTTAGAGAAATGATGAAAGTTATACAAGTATTCATGTCTTTTGTTCTTAGGGTTGCTATGAGTAATCTATGACTTGACGGCACTTAACAACAGCAGCAACAACAACCATTGCTAACCACAAGGTTTCAGTCATCAATTATCTTAGATTCCCAGAACCTTCTGTTTTAGTGTGGAAACTTCACTAAAACTCGTCCACCATGTGTAGCCTTACTAGTATGTGAAATATGCATAGCTTTCCATATGGCAGCAACATGCAACCCCACACAATATGACAAAGTGACATTTGAGTGGTGGAGTTATAGACTATGTAACTATTAACTATGGTTAATCTAGACCAATTAGATTGAAATATACTTGTAATGTATATTTATCCTGCCACAAAGTGGAAACATTAACTCCTCAATTTTCTTACTGAGGTTTAAGAAGACATACATTCAAAAGAAAGAGGACAATAGCTTGCATATATTCTGCAGGTACATGCTGATTATCAGTAAAGATGACCATTTTAGGCTACGGGCCAACCCTGCTTGCTGAAACTGAGGAGGACCTGAAGTGCTTGCTACAGAGGGTCAAGGACTGCAGCCTCCAATATGGATTGAGGCTCAATGTCAAGAAGACAAACATTCTCACCACTGGACTAATTGTCAGCATCAGGATGGATGGTGAAGAGATTGATATTGTTCACAGCCTTAGTTTGCTTGGTTCTATGGTCAACAGTCTTGGCACTAGTAGCCAGGAAATCAACAAACATATTGCAATGGGAAAGGCTGCTGTTAGGGACCTCTCCAAAGTTCTGAAGAGCAATGGTGTCATTCTGGAGACTAAGGTGCATCTGACATAGGACATAGTCTTTGCAATCACTTGTTATGCATCAGAGGGTTGGACAATGACTAAGGAGGATAGAAGGAGAATTGATGCCTTTGAGCTGTGGTGCTGGAAATGAGTATTGAGAGAACCACGGACTGCTAGGAAAGCAAACAGATTCATCCTGGTGAGGGTTAAACCAGGCAGTTCCTTGGAGGCAAGGATTCTGGAGCTTTGTCTAACATACTTTGGACATGTGAGGAGGGACCAGTCCTTGGAGAGGGACATCATGCTTGGGAGTGTAGAGGGAAAGCACAGTAGGGGAAGACCCTCTAAGAGGTGGATTGATTCAGTGACTTGGGTGATCCGGATGGGTGAGTCGGAGGCAGTGCGATTGGTACATGATAGAGCAGGTTTTAGGGCTGCTATGATTCGGAAGCGACTCGATTGTACACAACAACAACAACAAATATTTTCAATTTTAGTTTCATAGTGTCAAAGATAGTGTCAAAGATACTTTGGGAATATGGCCAAGAGGGATCAGTTCCTGGAGAAGGACATCACGCTTGGAAGGGTGGAGGGACAGTGCAGAAATGGAGGACTGCAGAGGAGATGGATTGATACAATGACTAGAGAAATCGGGGTATGTGTGACAGAGTCAGTTAGACTAGCTCAGGACAGTGCAGGGTTGAGTCTATTTTGCAGAGGGTTGCTATGACTCCCAGGCAACCCGACAGCACATAACAACAACAGGGTCAACAAAGCATATGCATTACAAAAAATGAAATTATTTCTTAAATAAAAATAGACCCAGTGTTCTATCCTTTATATTATATCAGTTTTAGAAAAGCAAATGGAACTCTTTTTATTTGACTACAATGTTTGTATATATATTTCAGAGAGCTAAATTATTTTATATATCCTCATTAGTTCAGTTTACATCATTAAATTTACTTATTTTTATGAAGAAGAAAATAATTAACTCTTACAGTATCTGTTCCAGAATTTCTAAATTCTGGAACTCTATCCCTCTGCCTGCCTTTAATAAAACCATTACTATCAAGAAATTATTTTTATTCATAAATAAATATTTTAAACTACAAATTCCCATAATACAATCTTTTAAAAATCTACTTAAACTATGTGAGATGAGTATTAAAAAAATCTAAATTTGTTGAAATATTTTATTAGGATTTATGATATTATAACATTTAGTAGAGGCTTATTGATTAAATTATGTAATAGACAAAATTATTTTTAATTATATTTTTAAGTCCTTCAGACACCTGTATTCTTTCCGAAAAACAGGTGTTTTTAAGTGTAAACAAGAAGGTTGGCTGCAGGCAAGTGAGAAGTGGGAATTGTTTGGTTAACATTTCACAGGCATGCTAATACTCATTTAAGTGCAAAGATAATGTAAATTGCTAAGTAATACAAACGTTTTTGTTTAAAGATAGTGTGTATGGAATAAATATAATGACAATTAGTACCAGTGCAAAAATGTATTAAATACTTCGAAGAGATTCTTTTTTTTAAAAAAAAATCATGCATTAAAACTTCTCAATTATTTACAAAAATGTTACACAAAATAAATCTACAGCAGAGAAGTTCTGCTGAAACTTAACTGGCTAAATTACTGTTTACATTACTCCTCATCTTAAGACTAGCAAAAGGAAAACTATTTTTTTTTCCTCCAGTGATGAGGTTTATATTATGTATCACTGTACAAGATATTTCACAACATTTGTAAATGTTACGATTTTTGTTATTTTTATCATCATGGTGGTTAGAGCCTAAAAACAAAGCATTTAAGAAATAAGCTATTCTCAGTTTTTGAACAGCCTTCCAAGTCAACAAAAGAAATTAAGCTGCATTGGAATGAATAAAAAAAAAAATCAGCAAATGGCATTTTATATTTTGTTTAGTGTCCGATCTCACAGCAAGAATTTAATGACTGTTCAAACCCATATAACTAGCACATACACATTTTCTAGACATAACAAAATTTACTTCTTGAGATGAAAATATAACTGGGTTTAGTCAGCATTGTTTATGATAATTTGAAAAATAAAACTACCATTAGAATATTTAGAGTTTTATCATGCAGTTCAGAAAGAAATAATGACCTCTGAAACTGCTTATCACTCATGTAGTGAAATCATTCTTGCTTATAAAATTGGATGGAACCCTTTCAATACCCTTGACATTGAGCCACAGAGTTCTAGAGAGGGTGCCATAGATGAAATGGGAAAATTAAGCATCAAGAGAGTTGTGAATTATTGATATGTTCATTGCACAAAGCGGCTATCATTACTGCCCACATTCCTCCATGCACTCAGCTTCACACTCACTGGGGTTTTGCTGTTGTTTAGATCCACTTGTCATACAGACAGACTCAGTCTGGGCAACGCTGCTTCTAATGAGGAGGCCCTGTCTTGTTGGCAACTGTCATTATTGTTTGCTCGTGTGTGTGTGTGTGTGTGTGTGTGTGTGCGCGCGCGCTTCTTATGCAATGGGGTGCTCTCAGTTAAGAGCAAGATACAGAAACAGAAATGGGTTGCTCATACTTTGACCACCAAAGACTGGAATCCTGTGTTCTCCACAGGAGCAAAATCAGTAGGCAGAAATATCTTTTTTTGATGAGAAAGCAAGTAAAGGAATAATGAGACAGATGCTATTGTGAAATTCACCTGTGTAGCAACTTTCTATAAGCTGATTTCTTTTTATTTTATAATGATTTATTTATAGAGTTTGAATATATTGTTTTTCACGAAAGAGCCTTCCAGTTTCCTTCACCTCCCTCAGCAAATTGGGCAACTCTATGATTAACACCCCACTCCCCCACCCATCCTCACCCCTCTGCTTTCACCCTTCCCCCCATCTTCATACTCATTCTACATTAATGGTTTTATACACTGTTTGTCTTTGTGATACTGAGTTCATTCACTCAGCATCATTATAAACTGATTTCTTAAAAGATAATTTGCATTTTCTGGTTCTTTTTTCCTAGAATTACTTAAAGTATTTGTATTCTTGTCCTATAACATGAAGGTCATTTACATGAAATCTATTATCTATGTACAAGAAGGTGTGGTAGCATACTTAATTATATTCTTAAATATGCAGAGCATGTCTTCTTGTCCAGGCTGGAATAATTACCAGAGCCCTAGACATTGCCTTCCTCTGTATCTTAACTATGATGGGCATGAAAGTGGTGCCAACTGATTTTGTTGAAATCAACTCAACTCACTGCCAGCAAGTAAAAACTTGTTCATAGCTGACCCTCCAAGTGGGTTTTCAGAGACGATAAATCAGAGGGGAGCTTGCCAGTCTTCCTTTGGTGGCCCAGAGCTGCTGGTAGATTAGAACCACCAGAGATGCCTTTTCTTTGAGTCAACAGCACATCTCTCCATGAACTATGCCTACCACCATGTTCATATTGAAAATCTAACAGTTCAAATAAAGCAAATCAAAATGCTTTAAAATTATGTAAAGAAAGCAGAGATATGCATTGCCGGTGATATAGGAAGATAAAACCGTTGGATGACATAATACTATAATAATGATAAAAATAACAATATAATAAAAATAACTGTAATTTATTTAGCACCTAACAATTTGCTAAGTACCATGCTAGAGGTTTTACATATGCTGCTTCATTTATTTCGCACATGAACCATATGGCGGAGGAATTATTACCCCAATTTTATAGAGAATGAATTTAAGTTTTGGAGAAGATGAGATGAGAACTTCTCACAATAAGACAGAGAGCAGCAGAGTCACGATGGAAAGCTGAGTCTTCTCTTGGAGCTGCTTTTTTTTTATCTTTTATTGGCCCCAAGGTCTCATAAAAACATCTGCATTTTCTCACCAAATAGAGTTTGGAACCAAAGTTTACATGTGTAACATCATCTGCTTGCACTGAGCAATGAAGTTATGACCCTGCAATGTAAAAGTCGCCTCTTCCCAAAGGCAACCGGTCTCTGGATTGTAGCCTTGTCAGCACCACATTCTAATCAACTGAAGTTCTCTGGAAAGCTCCATCTCCGGGAAGACTAAAAATATTCACTAATACTTGCTTACTCATCAAAACAGAAATCTAAACAAACTAGGCAAGTCACAGTCCACTCTGTTCAAAGCCACAGTGACCCTTGCTCCCGCCAGTGCTACAGAAGGGAACTGTCTGCTGCAGGATGCTCGTGGCTGTGGTCTATCAGAAGCAAATCCTGAGGCACATCTTCTAAGGTGCCTCTCAGCAGGTTGGAACAATCAACCTTTTAAAATTTTGACAATTTGAATCCCTCAAGGACATGTGTTTCACCCTCTTGGTGGTAGTGGTATGTGCCATCAAGTTGCCTGCAATGAACAGTGACCCTGTGCACAACAGCTCTGAATCCTGTTCTATCCTGAGCTATCCTCATTATCTCTGACACACCTACCCCCATTACCCCAGTCACTGAGTCTATTCATCTCATTAAGGGTCTTCCTCCCCTGTGCTGCCTCTCTCCAAGGACTGGTCCCTCCTTGCAACATGCCCAGAGTATGTCAGATAGAGCTTCAGAATCCTTGCCTCCATGTTTTACCATGCTGTTGTTGTTGTTGTTGTTATGTGCCTTCGAGTCGCCTGCGACTCATAGCGACCCTATGTACAACAGCCCTAAACTCCGCTCTGTCCTGCGCCAATCGCACTGTCTCTGATACCCCCATCCCAATTATCCCAGTCACTGAATCAATCCACCTCATAGAGGGCCTTCCTCTCCTGCACCGTCCCTCTACCCTTTCAAGCATGATGTCTCTCTCCAAGGACCGGTCTCTCCTCACTACATGTCCGAAGTAAGTTAGACGGAGCCTCAGAATCCTTGCCTCCAAGGAGCCACCCGGTTTAACCCTCTCC
>NW_006399892.1:5165939-5171477 GCF_000299155.1 Elephantulus edwardii | reverse complement strand
TCAGAATCCTTACCTCCAAGGAGCCCCCCGGTTTAACCTTCCAGGACAAATCTGTTTGTTTTCCTAGCAGTCCATGGTATTCTCAATACTCTTCTCCAGCACCACAGCTCAAAGGCATCAATTTTCCTTCTATCGTTCTTGGCCACTGTCCAACTCTCTGATGCATAAGTGTGTGAGGTCTTCTATCATCCTCTGCCTCATTCATTAGCACAAATACTTCGTCATGATATCCTTCATCCTATAATTTTGAATCAACCCAATAGCAATGAGTTTGGTGTGGATGTTGGATACTTAACGTAGCATATTCAACTATGGTAATATATGAAGGCATGGAAGTATTTTTTCATAAGAAGGGCATCTGGCCCTTGAATGGAAATTCTTATTTTAAAGAACTGGACCAACCTGAATAGGATAACTTGTTATAAATTAAAAGGATCTCTGTTTTCATTTACAAAGGAGATTCTGCATTCTAGGAAGACAGCAATAGGTTGCTTTTCTAAAAGTTCATATTCATTTGAGCCTTAACCAGGATGTGAAATTTATAGATCACATATATCTCATTACTTTTTATATTAGTAACGTATTTGCACTGTCCAACAAAAGCCTGATTGATGTGCAAAATTTTACTTTACATCCTTCAGTAGACATTGGCATAAGTAAATCAAGAAAAGGATAACAGACATTGTTATGTGAATAGTAAAATACTGATATACTAATGTTTGAATGAAAATTTTTAAAAATTGATAGTGATTTAAGAGGAATGTCTTGTTTTTCTCTTCTACAGAAAGGAACATCAATTCATACATACTTAATCTAAGTTAAAGTCTTTTATTGCAAAGTAAAAATAAAACTCTTTCCTAAATTGCTACAGATTTTGAAAAATGACAAGAGTAGCTTGTAAAGTTTAAGAGTACTGAAGATTTTAACGCATTTTCATGAATAAAGAAAATGGTTTCTTGCTGCTTTTGTTGTGAAAAATAACCTAACCATTTTAAAAGTTTCCAAATTTGAGGGAGTAATGCATGTAACTTAGGATACATACATGACACTAGACCATGACTTCTTGGGGGAAAATGTAGAAAAGGTATTCAGAAAAATGACCCCTACAATATTTTAAACAATGACAATCATGGTTCTATCAATGATAGCGAATGTGCTGAAGAATGAACTGTTTGACTCAAAAGACTTAGATACAGGGGTGGCGGGGATGTAGCACTTTTGATGGTGTTAAGAGGAATTATCTATGTAGATGAGGAGTGATAAACCATTGATAAGGTTCAGAATACATCCTTTGACAATTGTATTAATCTATGAAAGCTTTCATCAGACTGACTTAGCCCATTCTGAGGATATACTTTAAATACTTAGATCACCTTTATGTCATTAACTTGTCTACATGTATGACAATATAAAAAGAATAAAATTCAAATTATTAATATATTAGGATATGATTAATCATCTCACACACACCAAAAATTCTTTTACCAATAATTCAATATTTAAATACATAAAAGGAAAGAGACTGGTATATTAAACGGATATTATATTTCATAATTATTGTTGTTGTTAGGTGCTGTTGAGTCGAAGACAATGAACAGTAATCCTATGAATTAAGATCTGAACTCTGTCCTATCCTGTGTCAACCTCACACTTCCTGGCACATTAAAGCCCACTGTGGCAATCACTTTG
This sequence comes from Elephantulus edwardii, assembly GCF_000299155.1. Taxonomy (NCBI): domain Eukaryota; kingdom Metazoa; phylum Chordata; class Mammalia; order Macroscelidea; family Macroscelididae; genus Elephantulus; species Elephantulus edwardii. The sequence goes on along the minus strand of NW_006399892.1, from coordinate 5,169,788 downwards.
TCAATCTACCTGGTCGAGGCTCTTCCTCTCCTTCGCGGACTCTCCCCTTTTCCAAGTATTATGACCCTCTCAAAGGAATGGTTCCTCCTAGAAAGATGTTCAAAGATGCGAAGCAAAACTTCATAATTTTTACCTACAAAGAGCACTCTGGTGGCACCCTTTCAAAGATACATTTATTTGGGGTTTTTTGGCAGTCCGTGGGTTGTTCACTGTTCTTCTCCAACACAATAGCTCAAGGGCATCAATTCTTCTCCTATCATCCTTATTCATCATCCACCTCTCATATGCATAGCAAGTGATTAGAAAGACCACGGCCTGAATCAGATGCACTTTAGTTTTCAACATCATTCCTCAATAATTTGAAGACGTTCCTAACTGCAGGCTTTCCAAGTGCAGTACATCTCCTGATTTTCTTACTGCTGGTACCAAGGGTGTTAATTGTGGATCCAAGTAAGATGAAGTTGTTGGCAGTTTCAATCTTTTCTCTATCATGGTGTTGCATATCAGTCCAGTGATAAGAACCTTTGTTTTCTTGACATTGAGATGCAATCCACATTGAAGGCTGATTCTTTGATTCTCTGCAACAAGTTCTTTAAGTCCTCCTCACTTACAGCAAGCAAGATTTTGTCATCTGCATAATGCAGGTTATTGATCAGTTTCCCATTATTCCTGATGCCACATTTCTCTTCATAGAGTCCAGGTTCTTGAATAATTTGCTCAATATCCCATGAATGGCCAAGAAAACAAAGAGAAGTGTCTTGGAAAGGGTGCAGCCAAAATGCTCTTTGGAGGCAAGAATGATGAGGTTTTGCCTCACATACTTTGGGGCATGTCGCTAGGAGGTACTATTCTTTGGAGAAAGACATGATACTGGGAAGTGTGTAGGGTCAATGAAGGAGAGGAAGACCCTCTACCAGGTGGATTGACAGTGACTGCTGCAATGGGCTCTTGTATTTCAGGATGTGTGAGGATGGCACAGAATAGAACCGGGTTCAGATCTTTTGTTCATAGAGTATCTGTGTGTCGTATTTGACTTGATGGCACCTAACAACAACAACAATAACAAAAACAACATACAGATTTTATAGGTATGGAGACAATATAACCCTCACACACTTCTTTCTTAATTTTAAACCATGGAGATTCCCCTTGCTCTGTTTGCACAACAGCCACCTGGTCTAGGTATAGGTTCCAGATGAGTCCAATCAAGTACTCTAGGAGTCCCTTCTTCTCAAAGTTAGCCATAACTTGTTAAGATCCACACAGTCAAATGCCTTTACATAGTCAGTAAAGCATAAACAGACATTTTTCTGGTATTCGTTACTTTCAGCCAGGATCCATCTCATATCAGCAATGATAACCCTGATGCCACAGCCTCTTCTAAATCCTACTTGGACCACGATTTATTTAAAAAAAAATCTCTATAGTCCTGCTTTCAAAAACTATTCCTCTGTTATAATTATATGATTTAGCTTCTACTTTATTGCAAAATATAACAATAGCTTTTAATATTTTCTCCACGCATTTTGGAATAGCCATATTTGAATGAGATCATTCATTGGAATTATTATTCCTCTTTGCACATCAGCTCCATTGTTATCAATATGCAGTTTATGATTCTCATCTTCACACATAGTTTTACAGTCAATAGTTAATCATTTCTATTAATGCTCTTTCAAATCTTATCTAGATATTCAAGATATATAGCACATGAGAAGTTACTAACATATTAAATATTCATTTAGTTTTCATAGAATAGTTTTATTTTCCTTTTTTTTATTGTTTGTAATATATGTCCATGGAAAAGCTTGGAGTGTACCAAATATATCAAAAGTCTGAATAATAATCTAATTGGGGGGAAAATTAAACCACCACAATAATTTTTCCAGCATAATTTATATAGTGGTAACTTTTTGGTGAAGTGCAATTAAATTCTGAACAGAAAAAAAGCTATCAACTGAAAAAGAAAACAACACAACACTCAAAACTAAAGCTTCAAACAATTTCTAATTCACTAGTTTGTTGCAACACAGCATTTAATTAGGAGGTGAGCACAAATCGACTACTGACCTTTGGGCATCCTTCCTTATTCCTTTAATGAAGTTTATTTTTGTTTCTCTGGTTTTACTTAGTTGATGGAAAACAGGGAATCTGAATCTGAACCAATGGTCAATTTGCTGGCATACAGAAATCATTTCAACAATAAGGGGAAAATGAAATCTTTGTGAATACCAAGACTCTGTTCTTGTTGTTATGATGTTAGTGACTCGCAGCGACCCTGTAAACAACAGCTCTGAACCTTGCCCCATAATGAGCTAACCTCACCAGCTCTAACACACCTGACCCTATTGCCACAGTCTCTGTCAATTCATTTCATCCAAGGTCTTTCTCTCCTGCACTGACCCTCTACCCTTTCTCCAAGGATAATATTCTTTTCCAAGGGGCCCCTCTTGACAACATGCCTGAAGTGTTTGACACAGCACTTCAGAATCTTTGCCTCAAAGGAGCAACCTTGTTTCTCTCTCCAGGAGAGATCTGTTTGGTTTATTGGCAGGCTATGATATGTTCAATACTCTTCTCCAGCATCGCAACTCAAAAATATTTATTCTTCTTCTGCTATTCTCATTCACTGTATAGCTCTCAGAGGCATAGCAAGCAATTAAAAAGATCATGGACTGGATCAGGCACAGCATAGTCCCTAGACTGACATCCTTGAACTTTAGCAGTCTAGAGAGATTCTTGACAGCATATTTTCCCAATGCAACTCGTCTTTTGATTTCCTAACTGCTGGGGCCACGAGTGTTGACTGTGAGTGTGAGCAAGATGAAATTGGTAATATTACCTCAGTCTTTATCTATCATGATGCGGTCTTTCAGCCCAGTGGTGAGAATTTCTGTTTTCTTGATGTTGCAATGCAATCCATATTGAAGGGTGCAATCCTTGATCTTCTACAGCAAATGTTTCAAGTCCTTTTTAGTTTCGCTTATGTCATGTGCATACTGCAGGTTGTTGATGAGCCTTCTCCCAATCCTGATGTTACATTCTTATTAATACAGTTTAGCTCCTTGCTTGATCTTTTTAGCATAAAGATTGACAAGTTATGGAGAAAGGATACATCTTTGACACACATCTTTCTTGATTTTGAACCATCCAGTGTTCCCCTGTTCTGTTCACACAACAGCTTCTTGGTCTAGAGAAAGCTTTTGCATAATCACAATCAAACATTCTAGGATTCCCATTCTTCTTCTCAATGTTAGTCAAATGCCTCTGCATTTTGAATAAAACAAGTAGACATCTTTCTGCTACTCTCTGCTTCAGACAAGATTCATCTGACATCAGCAATAATATCCCTAGTACCATGTTCTCTTGTAAGTCCAGTTAATGTTTCCGACAATTCTCTGTCTAGTAATTTTTAGATAATCTTTATTTTTACAGCAATATTTTACTTGAAGGAGGTATTAGTGATATTGCTCAATAATTTCCACATTCTGTTGAACTATCTTTTGTGGGAATGGGAACATACTAGCTCCTAGTGAAGATCTGGTAACACTGGTTAAGGGTTCAACTGTTTTACATTCACACAATGGAATTTTATGCAGCATTGAAAACAACAAACTCATAAAACATTACACATCATGGGGGAATCTGTAGGATATTATACCGAGTGAAATATCTCCATCACAAAAGGACAATTACTGCATAACATCACTGCTATAAAATAAGACAGACATGACAGACATGGGGCAGAGAATAGGAAAAGAGTGGGTAGATAATTAACACTATTAAATGAGATGAGAAGAACTGCCCAAAAAGAAATGGATAATTAGGCATTAGATATATGACAACAAT